>NC_133648.1:61204560-61447086 GCF_009905375.1 Apium graveolens | reverse complement strand
TTGCTAACTTAGATGAGGTTCTTGGGAGCATATTTGGTGAAAATATGGAAGAAAGAGAGGAATGGCAGAAGGGAAACAGAAGAAAGGCCAAGGCACACAGAAGGAGTGAAGATAACCCTGAAGATACCAAATCTATATCTAAACCACTACCTTCCATACCTAAACCTTTTGTTGCTGATCCCTCTATAAATATCCATGGTGAACCAATCATTCCAAAAGAGGAACCTATTGATTGGGACAACATCACATTGCCTACCTTTTTAACCACTCTACCACTACCAAAGAAACAGAAAAGAAAATCTAAATCTACACCTCCCCTAACCTCTAAGAAATTCACTCAAAAACAAAAACCTAACCCTAAGCCACCCATTTCTAAAGATGATTATGTTCACATCTGTGACATAAAAGAAGCTTCAGACATTAATCTCTATCTGGATGAGCTGGAGGAAGTAAGGGGAATAGCTGCCTACAGACAGCTACCAGAGAGATTGGTTTTCAGATATAAGGGAGCTGGGGAAAGAACATGGCCTCTCTACAGGATTCTAAATGAAGGCTACTCTACCTTGATCAGAGTCTTTTCAGCCATCAAAAAGGATTCTGGCTTTACCAGAACAGCCAAGACTGAAATTCTCAACAAGATTGCCAACATAAGGAAGACTTGGAGGGAACCAAATGCTTTGCCCAGAACCTTACTCATACAAGAAAGGGGAACTAAAATTCACAAATCACCTCATTGGTTGATGGAATTTAGAGATGACAAAGGAGTCAGAAGATTTTTCAGACTTGAAGACCAACTCAAGATTGCCAGCAATGAAACTCTCAAGGAAATGCAATCTAAGTTGGATATCAGTGATGAAGATGAAGCTGAATTCTTCAGACAACTCCAACTCCAATTTGAGGAAAATGACAAAGGGCTAGGAAAGAAAACCAGGGAACAAAGAAGAAAATAATGATTTGCTCAGGCTAGAGGAGCACCCTTGGAAATACTGTAAATCTTCAATTACCTCCTAGTACATACACTTTTGCAGCACTTTTATATTTCTACTTAGTTTCAATTCAAATATTTGTTAAGTGTTTTGTTATCATCAAGTTAACCCTGAATTTATGCCTACAATTCTTATAGACATAAATAGGGGGAGATTGTTAGGAATATATGTGCATTAGTTTGATGATATGTTTAACAAAACACTTAAGTAGAAATTTAGTGTCAGTAGCCTCAACGGATAAGACCACTTTGGCTATCCGTTGATGGTGTAGCTTTACTTAGAAATAAGTCTAGTATTGTAGCATATTTCAGTCTCTGTATTTAAAAT
Organism: Apium graveolens; assembly: GCF_009905375.1. NCBI lineage: Eukaryota > Viridiplantae > Streptophyta > Magnoliopsida > Apiales > Apiaceae > Apium > Apium graveolens. The sequence continues at coordinate 61,445,773 of NC_133648.1, read as the reverse complement.
GTAATTCTTAGAAGTTGAGAGAAACTATGAGTCATGTTGACTACTAGATGATATGCAGATAGGAAGGCCAATTGTAAATATTTCATGCCTTGTAATTTTGTATAAATGAAGTGGTATCAACGGATGACTTAAAGACCTTCAACGGATGAGAAGCTAAGCTTCAACGGATGTCTCTAAAGCTTCAATGGATAACATCCTTCAACGGATGAGAGCATCAACGGATAAATGCATCAACGGATGAAAGCTTCAACGGATAACATCCTTCAACGGATGAAGTCATCAACGGATGAAAGCTTCAACGGATGTTCTGCTAATTAGCCGTTGATAAGTGGTAGTTGTACCTACAGACAGAGGCACATGGGTTGACAGAGAAAACTGAGATGTGGTAGCTGAATTTCAGGATCAACAGAAAAAGCAGCCGTTCTTCTTTAGTACAAAGATGCAATAGTCAACAAAGTACTGGAGTGAACAGGAAAAGAAGCAAGTGAAGAACTTATTTTACTATTGTAATTTTATATTGTTTTTCACTTGTACACTTGGTAATATATAAACCAAGAAGAAGCTAGTAATTAGAAAGAGATTTTCCAGAGCTGTTAAGAAATATCTTGAGAGAAAATTCATCTAGTTTGTACTAGGATGCAGCTGTGATCAACATTGTTGAACACAGATTTTCTAATATACCATCTCTGGTGGAACAACAAATCCACCAGAAAAGTTTTTAAAGTTTGTTGTGTTCTTTACATTTTGTGTTTGAATATATATCTGTCTGCATTAGCTCAAAGCAATTCATACACTTGTTCACCTAGAACACACTGCTTTAATAAACTTCTCAAAACTTGAAAAAGTTTTGAGATTTACATTCAACCCCCCCTTCTGTAAATCTCATTGTTAGTCCTCTAGGAATAACAAATTCCAGTAGACATAAATTGGGGGAGATTGTTGTGGATATATTGTGAACTTGATGATTTCATTAACAAAACACCTTAGTAGATTTTACTTAATGAAAAATGTAGCACTCGACGGATAAGGAATATAGTCCCGACGGATGACTCAATATAGTCCCGACGGATGATGATTTATTATCCATCGAGTGAGTAGCTTGTGTAATAATGAGTCTGTAGCACATTTATGCATACACCTTGTTTAGATTCTGTAGTAGCACTCAAGTCATGTTGACTTTAATTAGATATACAGAATAGGTTGATTAATTATACATAGATGATGTCATGTAATTCTGCATAAATGAAATGAAGTCAAGTGCCAGATAGCTACCCGACGGATAAACAATAATGCCACTCGACGGATGATCAACAAGGCAACCCGATGGATGATCATATACCCGACGGATAATCAATTCAAACATCTATTGACAGTGACAACACAGTCACATGCGTCGAGTGTATGCAAAAGGAATGTGGAAGCCTATTCAACTGGGTTTTAGAGAACAAAGAAGCATTGCCATTTCCATGTTATTATGAAGATATTCAAAGATGCTGGAATAGAGTAATGAAGCAGCATAGTATTAGACTTGATAGGTTTTTATTTTATTATCTTGTCTTATTACTTTGTAATCTTGGTGATATATAAACCAAGAAGTAGCAAATAGGACAACAACAAGACTAAGAACATTATCTCAGAGAAATAATTGTAAGCTACATCCTTAGCATTTCTCTGTAAACTTAGTTGTTCATATTTGTAAGCAGCTGTGAGCTAATCTTGCTACACACAGTTCTATTGATATAATATATATCTCTGGTGGATATATTCAAATCCACCAGAAAGTTTTTAAAGACTTGTTTTTTTAATTACTTGTGTTTTGATTTTACTAACTTTTTATTCCGCACTTTGCAAATCAAACACTTATATATTATTAAGATAGAACATTTTATATTTTTGAAAAAGGTTCAAGAATTCCATTCAACCCCCCTTCTGTAATTCTTGTTGCATTGTTAGGGACTAACAGTGGTGTTGGAATAAAAGCTCGTGGAAAGATGGCTCGAAACAGCAAGGAAAAAGATGAAATCTGTGATAGCGCGCGCCCGTGCTAGAATTTCAGAATAACAGCGCGCTCGCGCTGTGATAGCGCGCGCCCACGCCAGTGCGAAAGTTTTGAATCCTGATTCTAATATAATTCTAACTGGGAGACTTCCAGATTAATTATGGCTGCTATATATATTCAAATAAGAACGTTTTCGTAGAAGAGACGTACCAGAGCACAAGAAGAGCCGTAAAAAGACCGTTTTAGCACGGATTCAATGAAGATGAAGAAGAACTTGTTTTTTTACTTATGAATCTTTGTTCTAAGTTGTAACTCGGATGCTAGTTTTCTTACTTGTGAACCTTTACTCTTGTTTCGTACTTGGTTTTGTTATTTAAGTATAAAGACTATGTTTATTATACGATGCTTTCATCGGAACCCACATTGATGATGAGTCCGATTATGGGCTAATTGTTATCGTGGGGTTCTAGCGGATTTATTTATGGATTTCTTTAGTTAAATTATTTATATACCTTAGTGTGTGGTGATTGAATGATAACCTAGTATTGGTTGTGCTTATTCGTCTTATAAGAGTCGCGAACTTGTAAGATAGTGTGTTAATTCTTAATGAAGCGACAGTGAATTTAAGGATTTAGAACTTGCCATGCTAGCATAAGTTCAGGTGTTATTGTTATGCATGATTCGTAGGTAATTTTACCCATCTTACTTGCCCTGTGTAATCATGATAGATAACTTGTGCTTTAAACCGTTATATTGTCAAATTCTATAGATATATAGGGTCTCAATATAATTGGTGTCTATTCAGCTTCTATCTCTTTTGTGGATGACTGGTAGTATATTATTCGTGCAACGAAAGTTGGTATTTAGCAGTTTCTTGTTATCTGATTAGTGTCATCACCATTGGATGCTAAGGTTAAGAATAATAAGGCTATTGAATGAATTATTGAATAAAGTTAGAATCTCGCGTTTGTCTCATATAATATACAACTCTCTTTACTCTCTTAGTTATAATCATTAGTTTAATTCGTAGTATAAACAACCTAAATTATTATCGTCTTAGCATTGGATAATAACCATATCATCGGTGCATAGATGCATAAATTATATAGTTAACCAATGTCAGTCTCTGTAGGAACGAACTAGAAAAGATTCCATATTACTTGTGAATGCGTATACTTGCGTGAATTATTAGCGCGTGTTTAGCCCTAACATTATTTCTTCCTTAGGTTATCATAGCATTCTCTCAGATCTTCTATATGTCCTGGGATTGTTGTTGATTTTGCAATCATATCGTCGACGTAGGACTCCAAGTTTCTTCTGATCTGGGACTTGAAAATCTTGTTTATTGCTTTTTGGTAGGTGGTTCCTGCATTTGTCAGTCCAAATGGCAATATCACATAAGCATAGACTGCTTTGTGAGTTGTGAATGCTGTTTTGGTATGTCTTTCGGGTTCATCTTGATCTAGTTGTACGCAGAGAAGGCATCCATGAAACTTAGCATGATGTGTTCGGATGTGGCATCTATTAGCTAGTCAATGTTTGGCAATGGGTAGGGGTCCTTCGGGCACGCATCATTCAAGTCGGTGTAGTCCACACACATCCTTCATTTGTTGTTTGACTTCTTCATCATGACAACATTTGCCAACCACTTCGGGTATTTGATTTCTCGGATGACCCCTCATTTGAGTAATTTCTCTACTTCTTCATATATTGCTCTTCGCCTCTCCGAGGCAAAGTTCCTTCTTTTTTGCTTGATCGGCTTTATATTCGGATTGACGTCCAAGATGTGCATTTCTACGGACTCGTGCAACCCGGATATGTCTCTTGGACTCCGGGCAAACACATCTATGTACTCCAGAATAAGGATACTAGTTCTTTTCTAAAGGATTCCATGAATCCGAACCCAATTTTCACCCTTTTGGTAGGACTGCTTTTATCAATCTGAATTTCTTTTGTGTCTACTGCGGCCTCAATTTTTTCTTGGTCTTAGGTCGAGACTATTTGATGGATCCGGGCTTCGATATTTTTCTTTAAGTATGTATTAGCTTGTGCTGATTCTCCTTTTTTAATTGCTTGCATGGTAGGATTGGCCTGGTCTAGGACCGGATTTGCTTCCATAACTACCATGACTTGGTTGCTTTTCAGTTCTATTGGATCCGGATTGGATTCAATGACTTGCACTTCTTTGCCAGTTTCTTCCCTTGGTGGAGGGCGGTGCTTTTTGACACTTTGTTCTTTGCAAAGGACTGTTGATTTTCTTTTGTTATCTTGGTGAGTTTCTGCCATTACCAAGGCCTGACTGTAGCATCTCTCAGCAACTTCATAATCTCCTTTTACCTCGTCGAGTCCAGTCGGGGTTGGGAACTTGATCTTGAGATGGGAGATTGAAGTTATTATTTGGATCCTGGTTAAAGCTGGTTGGCGATTATGCCATCATAGGATGAAGGAGTATTGATGATATAGAACTTGATAATGTGGGTGACTTGGTTGGGAGCAGTTCTGAAAAGGACAGGTAAGTACAGGGTCCTTTGGATCGGGACTAAGTTATTCCCAAACCCATAGAGTGGGTCTTCCCGGCAGTCATTTGAGCGGACACTCCCTAGCTGCATTCGATCCACAGTATGCTTAAAGAGAATATTAACCGAGGAGCCGTTGTCTATTAGCATTCTCATTACTTCATTGTCAAAAATATCCAAAGTGACAACTAAAGCTTCGTTGTGGTTAGGATACACTTCTTCATAATCATTGCTGTTGAAAGATGTCACCATCTTCGGGAATGATTGAATGGATAGTACCTCTTCTCCAGAGTTCGAGCTTTGTGGTTGGGAGTTAGAGCCTCCTAGGACCACATTTACTACATTATTTCCTTTCTTTCATCCTTCCCCTCTTTGGTTGTTTTCCCGGACTAAGTACTTGTTCAGGTTCTCATTCTTGACTTGCTCCTCGATGAAATAATTGAGGGATAGGCAATTCTCAGTCTTGTGGCCATGCGTTTCAGGATAGTCGCACTGCCTGTTGTAAGATCTGCTCTCCGAGAGAGTCTGTATTGGCTTTGGAGGGTAATAGAATGGCTTGTCTTTTATTTCCTTTAAGATTTCCTTCCGGGTCCTGTTCAGGGGAATCCAGTCCGGCCCCTGTTTTGGCTCCCGGGGTTGTTTGGCTGGTCTAGGGTCACTCTCGGATTCAGTCCTAGGATCAAGTCTTTGGAATATAGGGGTAGTTTGTCTCTTCTGATTTTGCTGACTTTGCTTGAATTTTTTGTCCTGATGGTAACCCCCTTTCGTTCGGTCATCAGATTTCTTGCTCCTAGATCCCCTATTCCGGGTCATCCTCATTGCTTGGAACACATCAGTTTCTTTGATAAATTTGGCAGCCATGGAGTAAGCTGCCGCCAGACTCTAGGGCTCCTTGTTGATTAGTTCTACTATGTATCTTTCATTATGCTCCGAGTCTAAGTTCCTCCTGAAGATGCTGAGGGCCTCTCGTTCATCCAAGTCGGAGATCTTGTTGATTGCTTCCTAGAAACATCTCATATAGGGTGATAGAAACTCGTTGTCATATTTTTGGATGGTTTCCAGGTGACACATGTGCAGCTCATGTATCTTGTTTGCTCGGAACCTCCTAAAAAAGGCCCCGCGGAACTCCTTCCAGTTGTGGATGCTTTGGGAGGGTATCCGGCTAAACCATCTCTAGGCCCCTCCTTTGAGAGTTGATGCGAAGAACCTGGATTTTTCCAAGTCATTGTAGTAGTATATCTATGCAATTTGCTCGAAATAATTCAAGTGTTCTTTTGGGTCTCCCAAACCATCAAAAGAATCAAAGTTATAGTGTTTTAGGTCCCTCTTCCGAGGAATAGCCTCTAAGGAATGGCTGAAAGGTGTCAAAGTTTCCCCAACTTCCATTCTAGAGTCTCTGTCCATCTTCCTTTGTAGTTCATAGATCATATTATTGAGGACTTTCTGCTTCTGCTCATCATCATCATAAATGACCTCGAGGGTGGGTTCCCTCCGAGTCCTCTTGGTTCGGGACTTGGCCAGTAGCTTTTCTTCTTCTAGATGCATTCTTTTTTGTATCTTTAGCTCAAGTTTTGCCTCTTCTTCCTTTCTGATCTTCTCCCTCATCTCTTCCAACTTTTTTTGTTTGGTGATAAGTGGCATTTTATACCACTTAGAGCGTTTCATAACGGCTTGAATTGGTGTCTTGAACTCAAGTATTTTGTGTATTTGACGCGTTTTCTAATATTTTTGCATTTTAGGGTATAACTTGCTTAGATATGTGGTTTTCATCAAATAAAGCTTAAGGAAGTGCTTGGAATCAGTCTAGGGGAGATGAGCGAAGAAATTAGCAAAAACAGAAGCAAAATAAAGTATTTTCCAGAAGGGCAGCAAGTGTAACGCCCTCCAGACCCGGGGTATAAGTTTGGGGGTTACTAGCTAATCATCAAACCTGTACAATCTGATTAACAATTAATAAAGAAATGAAATTAAACCCCTTTAACACTAACCAGGATCTTTTTAGGTTGAAGTATGATAAAAAGAACCACTAACTACTTTTATTACAAACCAACATTCAAAATGTCACAAACTCTCTTTATTACAAACCATTGTCTAATTCATTTTAAACTAAGTTCAACTTTTATTCAAACACACACACACTATCTATCAACACTCCACCTGCTCGGGCAACTCAAAGCATTCTTCCTGGATTGGGATCAACACCTTGGGTATGAGAGGATCTCGAGGCTTGACCCACTTCTTTATCACTCGAGTCCTGATGGGTTTCATATTCCTTCTTAACTGAAAACAATAAGGTGAATAACAACAAAAGGGGTGAGCCAAAAATTGCTCAACAAGTCCACAAAATATAAACAGTGTTAAAGTATTTTAAATGAATCCGTCATCCTGGGTATATCTGCAAAGATATAAGCCCACGAGAATAGAAAGAAGGCCATTACTGGCGAGTACAAATGAACTAAACTGGACACAAATTCGCATCTATATTCTGCTGATCAGTCAGAATATAATGCAGATCCATATCTCAATATATAGATCCAGTCGGGTACCCAGGCACTACGGCCCACGTCGAGGCACCAGTCATCCCGGTCCTCGGAATTAAGACACATTCAATCCCAAAATATCATTATCTAGTCCATCGCTTAGCAATCGGAATAATCGGTATGCTTTGACATATTCTAATCACCAGAATATATCAATCTCAATGTATCATCAATGGAATATGAACCAAGTATCCAAAGAAACGGAGAAATCAAGAATCGAAATGAAATATGAACAAAGGAATAGCAAGTGTGTATCAGTGATTAAGAACAATAATCAAAAGAGTGCAAATATGATAAGCATTTGAATCAATATCACTATTCTGAAAGTAGAATAGGGGAAAAACTTGCATTTTGCGTGACTCACTACAATTAGATCACTTTCGTCTATCACCTTGGACTAATACTGACTCAACTTGCCTGGATGGCTTAGCTTCTGTTGGCAAAACAGACTGGTTAAGTCACGTCGTACTTCATTTATATCTTGAATCGACTTCACACCGTTCCTAACATATACCCATGTGCTTATGACTGACTCATATATTACTTACTAGCAATTAAGACTCAATTAACCACGTAATACACATAAGCACATAGGCACATAATCATTTTTTATAGTTAAAATAATTTTTAGAACCAAAATCGACTCGCTGATAGCTCAACTAATCGTTATCTGACTCATTTCCCATTTTTCCGGAATTTTTCGGACTCGTCTTGGCACGCATTACGACTGATAATCAAACAAGTAACAAAATCAACTAATTTTTATAAGAAATTAAGCTTTGATATTATTTTTAATGAAGATAATTCATTTTTCTGAGTCAACAGGCTTTCGTTTCACTCGAATCGGACTAACGGTTGAATTATTATTAATTAAACACTGATAATTCCATTTATTATTCACTATAAATAATTATCATTAATTTTTAAAACTCAAAAATAATTTTTAAATCATTATTTAAGAAAAATCAGAATTAAAAATGATTTTTCTATAATTTTTGGAATTAAAATGAATTTATTATGATTTATTGAAAATTATTTGATTAATTATCAAAATAATTAATCATTTTTAAATAATTAACAAATAATTAATAAATAATAATTAAATAATAAATAATTAAGAAAATAATTCAATCTGATTTTTAGAAAATAATTCAGAATTATTTATAATATAAATCAATTAATTAAACAATTAATTAATCAATTTATAAAATAAATAAATATGATTTTTTAGAATTAATAAAAATTAAATTAAATTCAAAATTCCAGAAACATATGTCAGAAAACCATTCCTGACAAAATCAGATCAAACCCGGGTATTTTACACGGGTCAAACGGGTCAAAATCCGGGTTGTGAAGAACACGCCGGATTTTGCCCAGAATCCGGCCACCGGTGTAGAATCTGGTGAGCCATTTTCAGGCCAAAAAACGGAACTGTTTGGTTCGTTTTTAAGCTGGAATCAATTCCAAATCACTTCACTAATCTGATTCCGGCCACAACATACCAAAAACATCTCAGAATCTTCATCTCCGGTCAAAAATCGAATTCAACTCCGGCCAAAAACCTATCTTTTGATTCTGTAAACCAAACTTAACGTTCTATAGTGCAAATTGAAGCTAAGAACATATACAATCAAAGACCTAACATTACAAGAACCAAATATTCACAGAAATCATCGAGTTGTGTTTTGAAAATCCGACATAAACCCTAGAAATCGTGAATCACTATCCAGGGATCGTTTGTTCAATTAAACACCATGAATCAACTGTAAATCATCTAACAAAGCTATATCAATCATCAAAACATCATAATAACCCCAGAATCAAAAAGTCCTAATTCGAACTTAAATCCTAGAATTTAAAATTCAAAAACTACGAATTAAAACGTGAAATTGATGCTACAAATGGAAAGAACAAATCAAAACCTTCGATTTGGATACTCGAACTGCTTGATTTGGTACAGAAATCAGATCAAAATCAACGATTGAATCCTCAACCCGAATTTGTTCAACCCGACCCGGCTGCAGAGAATTTTGTATATTTTTCTGATTTTTAATTAATAATTATGATTAATTAAATAAAAATTAGGCTATTTATAGTAGTAAAATTAATACTCCTAATTAAAATTAAGGCCCTAATTCTACACTTTTTAAAATTAATAGGCCCCTAATTTTATAATTTTTGAGTATTAAAATTTAATTTATAAATATTTTATATATACATTATATATGCCAAAATTTCCCAAAAATTGTGAATAATGCAAAAATGCAAAGAAATAATATAAATGAAAGTCCTATAATTTTATAAAAATAAAAATGTGATTTTTGTGAGGTTTTTGACACCCAATGGGGCCCGGAACAGTCATTTCTCGTAAAACGAGAAAATTTATAAAATATCTAGATGTTCAAAATAATGCGATTGTAAAAGCCATTTGATGAAAAATAAGGCCCATTATTTTATTTGAAATACTGGCTTTAAAATCATTGTTTGGGTCGTAAAACGTTTGAAATGAAAACGATGAATGCCTAATAAAATATCTGAAAAATACCTTAAAAATACAGAAATGACACGAAATGCACGTAACACATAACAAACAGGGTTTAACAGATAATCACATATAAATGACACATTAATACACCTTATTGATTATGATTCTGGTATAATATAAACGTAAATTTTCCAGTCGTTACATCCTTCCCCCCTTAATAGGATTCTGTCCTCAGAATCTTCTATGAAAACAAATGAGGGTATTTTTCTAACATCTCGCTCTCAAGTTCCCAGGTTGATTCTTCAACCATAGGATTTCTCCACAACACTCGCACTAAATATACAGACTTATTTCTCAACACTTTCTCTCGCCGATCTAAAATTCTTACCGGCTGCTCTACAAAAGACAAATCAGGTTGGATTTCTATCGGCTCATACTCTATTACATGCCTAAAATTAGGATTATATCGCTTAAGCATTGACACGTAAAACACATTATGAATATGTTACATATGAGGCGGTAAAGCTAATTCGTACGCAACTTTTCCCACTTTCTTCAAAATTTCAAATGGTCTGACGTATCGTGGTTTCAATTTACCCTTATTTCCAGAACTGGTCAATCCTTTCCATGGCGATATTTTGAGTAGTACAATTTCTCCTTCCTGATAGTCCATATCTTTCCTGGCTTGATCTGCATATTTGCGCTGCCTGTCTTGTGCTGCATTGAGTCGTTTCCGAATGAGTTCAATCTTTTCTTTCGTCTGTTGAATTAATTCTGGACCCAAAATTTTGTGTTCTCCAACTTCATCCCAATGTACTGGTGATCTGCATTTTCTCGGATATAGTGCTTCATATGGTGGCATTCCAATGTTGGCGTGATAGCTGTTATTATAAAAAAATTCCACTAGAGGTAGATGTTCATCCCAACTGCCTTCAAAATTGATCGCACAAACTCGTAGCATGTCTTCAATCGTTTGGATAGTTCTTTCACTTTGCCCATCGGTTTGCGGATGATAAGCGGTACTCATGTTCAATTTAGTTCCAAGACATTCTTGAAATTGTCTCCAAAATCTTGAGTTGAAACGAGGATCTCGATCAGACACGATAGATATTGGAACTCCATGTCGCATCACAATTTCCTTGAGATATATGTGCACTAGCTTGTCAAGTGAAAATCTTTCGTTAATTGGTAGAAAATGTGCTGACTTTGTGAGTCTGTCAATGATTACCCATATCGCATCATGATTTGCCCTAGTCCCCGGTAGTCCTACTACAAAATCCATTGCTAGATGTTCCCATTTCCATTCTGGAATGTCTAACGGTTGTAATAATCCGCTCGGACGTTGATGTTCCGCTTTAACTCGTTGGCATGTGTAGCATTTACTCACCCATTCTGCTATTTCCTTCTTCATGTTCGGCCACCGGAAGTTTTCCTTCAGACCGCGATACATTTTTGTGCTTCCTGGATGAATGGAATACTTTGAACCGTGCGCATCTCGCATTATTTCTTCTTTTAATTCTGCGACATTAAGTATTGGCGGGCACAGTGTCGAGAGATCATGCATCTGTTTGATCAGAGGGACAGAGGACCGTTAGCGGCCCTACAGCCGGATTACTATATGAGACAGCGATTACAGTCACTGTTGATGAGTGCTACTTGGGAGCTTGATGATTTGACCCATGATGGACCACCTTCTTTCGCAGAGTTCTACAGGATATTCCGATTGGCACAAACTTTGGTCCAGGCACTTAGAGAGGAGCTTAGGCGTATTTCGCCTGGGTTTTGAGGCAATGATAGTTTGAGACAGTGACTCCAGAGTACATGTGTATATAGAGGCAGCATAGTATAACCTAGTGAATAGTGTGTATGCGTGTATCAGTAGTTTAACTTGTAGTAGTAGTTTAACTTATAGCGATAGTGTGACTTGTAGCCGTAGTGATTACCAGTAGCCCGAGACTTTTTGTATCAAGCATTTACACCTGAAGCTGGTGTCACACATATATAAGATGAACTTTTTCAATTCCTTTTATTTAAATTTCAGTCTTTACAGTTTTACAGCATTTACTTTCACTTTATTGTTTTGTAGTTTTTCATATTATAATTCCTGTTGAAAAAAAAATAAAAATAATAAAAAATAATAATAATAATCATTTTATTAACTGTTTATATTTCCAGTTTTTACATTTAGCAACTGTTTTCTTTATATAAATCATGTTATTAATACAGGATAAATCGTTTTCCTTACATATTGTCAATTATTTATTAAACTGTTAAAGAAATATCACCTGTTTTATTATCAGAAGAAGATGGCACCAAAGAGAAAGACTAGGGCTGAGACCTCTAACAGCAATTCCGAAGACCAGACTAATGAGACCATGAACCAAATGTTCCATCTGATGCAACAACAGATGGTAATGATGCAGCAGCAGATGCAGCATCAACAACAGCAGATATAACAACAAATGTTGCAACAACCACCTCGTCTTGAGCCTCAATTACCACAAGTATTACCTGTTGTTACTTTTAAGCAGTTTCAGTCAGTTAAACCTCCAGAATTTGAAGGGTCTACTGATCCTATTAAAGCTACCACCTGGTTAAAAGAGTTAGAGAAAGCGTTTGCACTAGTGAAGATAGGTGAGGACCAGAAGACTGATTTTGCTAGTTACTTGTTGAAAGGAGAGGCAAATTATTGGTGGGAATCTAAAAAGGCTTTGGAGGGTGAAGATCTTATTGCGTGGGATAGGTTTAAAGAGTTGTTTTTAGAAAAGTATTTTCCTCGCTATGTGAAGAACCAAATGCAGATTAAGTTTCTAGAACTCAAGCAGGGAAATATGTCCGTGGCAGAATATGAAGCCAAATTTACTGAGTTGGCTAGGTTTGTTCCAGAACAGGTTGACACTGAAGAGAAACTAGTTCAAAGGTTTCAAGAAGGGTTACGACCATGGATTCGTGGCCAAGTTGCAGTTTTCGAATTGACGACGTATACCGCCGTAGTTCAGAAAGCTCTGATTATAGAAGGGGAAAGTGAAAGATCTCAGCAAGACAAAGGACAGGGAAGTTTCCAAGATCGCTCCAGCAGAAAGCCGGGATTCCAAGTCCGGGAAAATTTAAATTTTAAAAGGATAGGACAAGGTCCACAGAAAGCAGTTAATCGTTTCCAAACCTCCAGTCAGCAGGGAATGGTCAGAGTTCCAGTGCCGTACTGCAAGACATGTAATCGAAAGTATACTGATGTATGTATAAAAAGGGATGTAACGTGTTATCGGTGTAAGCAGAAAGGGCATTATTCTAACGAATGTCCAACAGGTAGAACAGCGGAAAATGACTTTTCCGGGCCCCATTGGGTGTCAAAAACCCCACAAAAATCACATTTTTATTTTTATAAAATTATAGGACTTTCATTTATATTATTTCTTTGCATTTTTGCATTATTCACAATTTTTGGGAAATTTTTGCATATATATTGTATATATAAAATATTTATAAATTAAATTTTAATACTCAAAAATTATAAAATTAGGGGCCTATTAATTTTAAAAAGAGTAGAATTAGGGCCTTAATTTTAATTAGGAGTATTAATTTTACTACTATAAATAGCCTAATTTTTATTTAATTAATCATAATTATTAATTAAAAATCAGAAAAATATACAAAATTCTCTGGAGCCGGGTCGGGTTGAACAAATTCGGGTTGAGGATTCAATCGTTGATTTTGATCTGATTTCTGTACCAAATCAAGCAGTTCGAGTATCCAAATCGAAGGTTTTGATACGTTCTTTCCATTTCTAGCATCAATTTCACGTTTTAATTCGTAGTTTTTGATTTTCAAATTTTAGGGTTTATGTTCGAATTAGGACTTTTTGATTATGGGGTTATTATGATGTTTTGATGATTGATATAGCTTTGTTAGATGATTTACAGTTGATTCATGGTGTTTAATTGAACAAACGATCCCTGGATAGTGATTCACGATTTCTAGGGTTTATGTCGGATTTTCAAAACACAACTCGATGATTTCTGTGAATATTTGGTTCTTGTAATGTTAGGGCTTTGATTGTATATGTTATTAGCTTCAATTTGCACTATAGAACGTTAAGTTTGGTTTACAGAATCAAAAGATAGGTTTTTGGCCGGAGTTGAATTCGATTTTTGACCGGAGATGAAGATTCTAAGATGTTTTTGGTATGTTGTGGCCGGAATCAGACTGGTGAAGTGATTTGGAATTGATTCCAGCTTAAAAACGAACCAAACGGTTCCGTTTTTGGCCTAAAAATGGCTCACTAGATTCTGCACCGGTGGCCGGATTCTGGGCAAAATCCGGCGTGTTCTTCACAACCCGGATTTTGACCCGTGTAAAAAACCCGGGTTTGATCTGATTTTGTCAGGAATGGTTTTCTGACATATGTTTCTGGAATTTTGAATTTAATTTTATTTTTATTAATTCTAAAAAAATCATATTTATTTATTTTATAAATTGATTAATTAATTATTTAATTAATTGATTTATATTATAAATAATTCTAAATTATTTTCTAAAAATAATATTGAATTATTTTCTTAATTATTTATTATTTAATTATTATTTATTAATTATATAAAAATGATTAATTATTTTGATAATTATTCAAATAATTTTTAATAAATCAAAATAAATTCATTTTAATTCCAAAAATTATAGAAAAATCATTTTTAATTCTGAGTTTTCTTAAATAATGATTTAAAAATTATTTTTGAGTTTTAAAAATTAATAATAATTAGTTATAGTGAATAATAAATGGAATTATCAGTGTTTAATTAATAATAATTCAACCGTTAGTCTGATTCGAGTGAAATGAAAGCCTGTTGACTCAGAAAAATGAATTATCTTCATTAAAAATAATATCAAAGCTTAACTTCTTCTAAAAATTAGTTGATTTTGTTACTTGTTTGATTATCAGTCGTAATGCGTGCCGAGACGAGTCCGAAAAATTCTGAAAAAATGGGAAATGAGTCAGATAACGATTAGTTGAGCGATCAGCGAGTAGATTTTGGTTCTAAAAATTATTTTAACTATAAAAAATGATTATGTGCCTATGTGCTTATGTGTATTACGTTGTTAATTGAGTCTTAATTGTTAGTAAGTAATATATGAGTCAGTCATAAGCACATGGGTAGATGTTAGGAACGGTGTGAAGTTGATTCAAGATACAAATAAAGTACGACGTGACTTAACCAGTCTGTTTTGCCAACAGAAGCTAAGCCAGCCAGGCAAGTTGAGTCGGTATTAGTCCAAGGTGATAAACGAAAGTGATCTAATTGCAGTGAGTCGCGTAAAAGACAAGTTTTTCCCCTATTCTACTTTCAGAATAGTGATATTGATTCAAATGCTTATCACATTTGCACTCTGTTGATTATTGTTCTTAATCACTGATACACACTTGCTATTCCTTTGTTCATATTTCATTTCGATTCGTGATTTCTCCGTTTCTTTGGATACTTGGTTCATATTCCATTGATGATATATTGAGATTGATATATTCTGGTGATTAGAATATGTCAAAGCATACCGATTGTTCCGGTTACTAAGCGATGGACTGGATAATGATATTTTGGGATTGAGTGTGTCTTAATCTTGAGGACCGGGATGACTGGTGCCTCGACGTGGGCCGTAGTGCCTGGGTACCCGACTGGATCTATATATTGAGATATGGATCTGCATTATATTCTGACTGATCAGCAGAATATAGATGCAAACTTGTGTCCAGTTTAGTTCATTTGTACTCGCCAGTAATGGCCTTCTTTCTATTCTCGTGGGGTTATATTTTTGCAGATATACCCGGGATGACGGATTCATTTAAAATACTTTAACACTGCTTATATTTTGTGGACTTGTTGAGCAATTTTTGGCTCACCCCTTTTGTTGTTATTCACCTTATTGTTTTCAGTTAAGAAGGAATAAGAAACCCATCAGGACTCGAGTGGTAAAGAAGCGGGTCAAGCCTCGGGATCCTCTCATACCCAAGGTGTTGATCCCAATCCAGGAAGAAAGCTTTGAGTTGCCCGAGCAGGTGGAGTGTTGATAGATAGTATGTGTGTTTGAATAAAAGTTGAACTTAGTTTAAAATGAATTAGACAATGGTTTATAATAAAGAGAGTTTGTGAGATTTTGAATGTTGGTTTGTAATAAAAGTAGTTAGTGGTTCTTGTTTTCATACTTCAACCTAAAACGATACTGGTTAGTGTTAAAGGGGTTTAATTTCATTTCTTTATTAATTGTTAATCAGATTGTACATGTTTGGTGATTAGCTAGTAACCCCCAGACATGTAACGTGTTATCGGTGTAAGCAGAAATGGCATTATTCTAATGAATGTCCAACAGGTAGAATAGCGAAAATGACTTATTTCCAGTGTGGAAAGAAATGACATATCGCCAGAAATTGCAAAGGACCAGCTATGGCAGCCAGTATTCCAAGAGTGTTGGCATTACCTCCGCCGCCGCCTAATCAACCCAAAGCAAGAACTTTTAACATGACAATGAAAGAAGCAGTGCAGAGTCCAAGTGTGATTGCAGGTACGCTTTTGGTGAATTCCGTAAGTTCAAAAGTATTAATTGATTCTGGAGCTACTCGTTCATTTATTTCTGAAGAATTTCTTGATAATTTACATTGTGGAATCGAATGGTTGGGCGAGACATTAATTATAAAATTAGCGAATGATGACCAAGTTCCAGTGGATCGAGTATGTCCTGCGTGTGATATAGAAAAAGTCGGACATCATTTTTCGGTAGATTTAATTCCTTTTAAGTTAGGAGAATTTGATATCATTTTGGGAATGGATTGGTTAGCTTGTCATAATGCTCAGATAGATTGCGCGAATAAGAAAGTCAAATTGCAAACTGCGGAAAATGTAATGGTAATATTCAAAGGCGAAAAACAGCGGAAGAAATTTCTCACTGTGATGCGGACTAAACGGTTGCTTCGACAAGGATGTGAGGCATACATAGCTTACGTGTTAGATACTGAAAAAGGAAGTCCTAGAATAGAAGACATTCCAGTGGTATGCGAGTTTCCAGACGTCTTTCCAGACGAACTTCCAGGGTTACCTCCAGAATGAGAAATCGAGTTCACGATTGATCTAGCACCAGGCACAGAACCAGTTTCGAAAGCTCTATATCGAATGGCTCCAGTCGAAATGAAGGAATTGTCACCGCAACTGCAAGATCTTCTAGACCGAGGCATCATACGACCTAGTGTATCCCCATGGGGTGCACCAGTGTTATTCGTAAAGAAGAAGGATGGCAGCATGAGATTGTGCATCTACTATCGGTGATTAAATAAACTCACTATTAAGAACAAGTATCCTTTCCTGAGAATCGACGATTTGTTCGATCAGCTAAAGGGAGCAGCATGGTTTTCTAAGATAGATTTGCGATCAGGCTATCATCAATTGAAGATTAAAGCTGAAGATATTCCTAAGACTGCGTTTCGCATGAGATATGAACATTACGAGTTTTTGGTAATGGCATTCGGTTTGACAAATACGCCAGCAGCATTCATGGATCTAATGAACAGAGTATTCAAGAGATACTTGGACAAATTCGTGATTGTATTCATTGATGACATCTTGATTTACTCAAGGACAGAAGAAGAGCATGCAGAACACTTGAGGATAGCTTTGGAAATTCTAAGGAAAGAACAACTATACGCGAAATTTTCAAAATATAAATTCTGGTTAAGAGAAGTACAATTTCTAGGGCATACCATCAGTAGAAAAGGCATCCAAGTTGATCCAGCAAAGATTGAAGCTGTGTTAAATTGGGAAAGACCAAAGACGCCGACAGAAGTTCGAAGTTTCTTGGGATTGGCAGGATACTATCGAAGGTTTGTCAAAGATTTTGCAAAAATAGCAACCGCTGACCAAGTTAACTCGAAAAAGTGAAAAGTTTGAATGGAATGATAAATGTGAGGAAAGTTTTTAAGAGCTGAAGAATCGGTTAGTAACCGCACCGGTACTTGTATTACCAGACGAATATGGAAATTTCATCATTTACAGTGACGCTTCATATCGCGGGCTAGGATGTATATTGATGCAACACGGTAACGTTATCGCATATGCTTCGAGACAACTTAAACCTCATGAACAGAAATATCCTACTCATGACCTGGAATTGGCAGCGATCGTATTTGCGTTGAAGCTTTGGAGACATTATCTCTATGGTGAAAAATGTGAAATCTACACAGATCATAAAATTCCTTCGTTATCTTTCTAAGTGGTGATCTCTTCTCCCGTTAGGTCGTCATCTTGACTCATTACTTCAACCTGACAGTGGCGAATCTTCTCAAGCAACTTTGGTTGGAAAGTCATAGCGTAGATAGCTTCTGCAGATTCATTGGGAATACGAATCTCGATTTCCAATTTGTCGAATTCCTTGGTTAATTCTTCACATGAAGTTAACCGATTCAATCTTTCTTTCCTGCTCAGCGCATCTGCTACAACATTTGCTTTCCCTGGATGATAACTGATCGTGACATCGTAATCCTTTATCAATTCCAGCCATCGACATTGTCGTATGCTCAGCTCCTTTTGCGTAAAGATATACTTCAGACTTTTATGATCTGTGTAGATTTCACATTTTTCACCATAGAGATAATGTCTCCAAAGCTTCAACGCAAATACGATCGCTACCAATTCCAGGTCATGAGTAGGATATTTCTGTTCATGAGGTTTAAGTTGTCTCGAAGCATATTAGTATAACGTTACCGTGTTGCATCAATACACATCATAGCCCACGATACGAAGCGTCGCTGTAAATGATGAAATTTCCATATTCGTCTGGTAATACAAGTACCGGTGCGGTTACTAACCGATTCTTCAGCTTTTGAAAACTTTCCTCACATTTATCATTCCATTCAAACTTTTCACTTTTTCGAGTTTACTTGGTCAGCGGCGTTCCTATTTTCGCAAAATCTTTGACAAACCTTCGATAGTATCCTGCCAATCCCAAGAAACTTCAAACTTCTGTCGGCGTCTTTGGTCTTTCCCAATTTAACACAGCTTCAATCTTTGTTGGATCAACTTAGATGCCTTCTCTACTGATGATATGCCCTAGAAATTGTACTTCTCTTAACTAGAATTCATATTTTGAAAATTTCGCGTATAGTTGTTCTTTCCTTAGAATTTCCAAAGCTATCCTCAAGTATTCCGCATGCTCTTCTTCTTTCCTTGAGTAAATCAAGATGTCATCAATGAATACAATCACGAATTTGTCCAAGTATCTCTTGAATACTCTGTTCATTAGATCCATGAATGCTGCTGGCGCATTTGTCAAACCGAATGCCATTACCAAAAACTCGTAATGTCCATATCT
The DNA here is from genome assembly GCF_009905375.1 of Apium graveolens. Taxonomy (NCBI): domain Eukaryota; kingdom Viridiplantae; phylum Streptophyta; class Magnoliopsida; order Apiales; family Apiaceae; genus Apium; species Apium graveolens. The sequence continues at coordinate 61,426,888 of NC_133648.1, read as the reverse complement.
CGTGCGAAACGCAGTCTTGGGAATATCTTCAGCTTTAATCTTCAATTGATGATAGCCTGATCGCAAATCTATCTTTGAAAACCATGCTGCTCTCTTTAGCTGATCGAACAAATCGTCGATTCTCGGTAAAGGATACTTGTTCTTAATAGTGAGTTTATTCAATTCCCGATAGTCGATACACAATCGCATGCTGCCATCCTTCTTCTTTATGAATAACACTGGTGCACCCCATGGGGATACACTAGGTCGTATGATGCCTCGGTTTAGAAGATCTTGCAGTTGCGTTGACAATTCCTTCATTTCGACTGGAGCCATTCGATATGGAGCTTTCGAAACTGGTTCTGTGCCTGGTGCTAGATCAATCATGAACTCGATTTTTCGATCTGGAGGTAACCCTGGAAGTTCGTCTATAAAGACGTCTGGAAACTCGCATACCACTGGAATGTCTTCTATTCTAGGACTTCCTTTTTCAGTATCTAACACGAAAGCTATGTACGCCTCACATCCTTGTCGAAGCAACCATTTAGTCTGCATCACAGTGAGAAATTTCTTCCGTTGTTTTTCGCCTTTGAATATTACCATTGCATTTTCCGCAGTTCGTAATTTGACTTTCTTATTCGCGCAATCTATCTGAGCATTATGACAAGCTAACCAATCCATTCCCAAAATGACATCAAATTCTCCTAACTTAAAAGTAATTAAATCTACCGAAAAATGATGTCTGGCTAGTTCTATGTCACACGCAGGACATACTCGATCCACTGGAACTTGGTCGCCATTCGCTAATTTTATAATTAATGTCTCGCCCAACCATTCGATTCCACAATGTAACTTATCAAGAAATTCTTCAGAAATAAATGAACGAGTAGCTCCAGAATCAATTAATACTTTTGAACTTACGGAATTCACCAAAAGCGTACCAGCAATCACACTTGGACTCTGCACTGCTTCTTTCATTGTCATATTAAAAGTTCTTGCTCTGGGTTGATTAGGCGGCGGCGGAGGTAATGCCAACACTCTTGGAATACTGGCTGCCATAGCTGGTCCTTTGCAATTTCTGGCGATATGTCCTTTCTTTCCACACTGGAAACAAGTCATTTCCGTTGTTCTACCTGTTGGACATTCGTTAGAATGATGCCCTTTCTGCTTACACCGATAAAACATTACATCCCTTTTTATACATACACCAGCATACTTTCGATTACATGTCTTGCAGTACGGCACTGGAACTCTGACCATTCCCTGTTGACTGGAGGTTTGGAAATGATTACCTGCTTTCTGTGGACCTTGTCCAATCCTTTTAAAATTTAAATTTGCCCGGGCTTGGAATCCCGGCTTTCTGCTGGAGCGATCTTGGAAACTTTCCTGTCCTTTGTCTTGCTGAGATCTTTCACTTTCCCCTTCTATAATCAGAGCTTTCTGAACTACGGCGGTATACGTCGTCAATTCGAAAACTGCAACTTGGCCACGAATCCATGGTCATAACCCTTCTTGAAACCTTTGAACTAGTTTCTCTTCGGTGTCAACCTGTTCTGGAACAAACCTAGCCAACTCAGTAAATTTGGCTTCATATTCTGCCACGGACATATTTCCCTGCTTCCGTTCTAGAAACTTAATCTGCATTTAGTTCTTCACATAGCGAGGATAATGTTTTTCTAAAAACAACTCTTTAAACCTATCCCACGCAATAACATCTTCACCCTCCAAAGCCTTTTTAGATTCCCACCAATAATTCGCCTCTCCTTTCAACAAGTAACTAGCAAAATCAGCCTTCTGGTCCTCACATATCTTCACTAGTGCAAACGCTTTCTCTATCTCTTTTAACCAGGTGGTAGCTTTAATAGGATCAGTAGACCCTTCAAATTCTAGAGGTTTAACTGACTGAAACTGCTTAAAAGTAACAACAGGTAATACTTGTGGTAATTGAGGCTCAGGACGAGGTGGCTGTTGCAACATTTGTTGTTGTATCTGCTGTTGTTGATGCTGCATCTGCTGCTGCATCATTACCATCTGTTGTTGCATCAGATGGAACATTTGGTTCATGGTCTCATTAGTCTGGTCTTCGGAATTGCTGTTAGAGGTCTCAGCCCTAGTCTTTCTCTTTGGTGCCATCTTCTTCTAATAATAAAACAGGTGATATTTCTTTAATAGTTTAATAAACAATTGACAATATGTAAGGAAAACAATTTATCCTGTATTAATAAAATGATTTATATAAAGAAAACAGTTGCTGAATGTAAAAACTGGAAGTGTAAACAGTTAAATAAAATGATTATTCTTTTTTTCTTTTTTTTCAATAGGAATTATAATATGAAAAACTGTAAAACAATAAAGTGAAAGTAAATGCTGTAAAACTGTAAAGACTGAAATTTAAATAAAAGGAATTGAAAAAGTTCATCTTATATATGTGTGACACCAGCTTCAGGTGTAACTGCTTGATACAAAAAGTCTCGGGCTACTGGTAATCACCACGGCTACAAGTCACACTATCGCTACAAGTTAAACTACCACTACAAGTTAAACTACTGATACACGCATACACACTACTCACTAGGTTATACTATGCTGCCTCTATATACACATGTACTCTGGAGTCACTGTCTCAAACTATCATTGCCTCAAAACCCAGGCGGAATACGCCTAAGCTCCTCTCTAAGTGCCTGGACCAAAGTCTGTGCCAATCGGAATATCCTGTAGAGCTCTGCGAAAGAAGGTGGTCCATCATGGGTCAAATCATCAAGCTCCCAAGTAGCACTCATCAACACTGACTGTAATCGCTGTCTCATATAGTAATCCGGCTGTAGGGCCGCTAACGGTCCTCTGTCCCTCTGATCAAACAGATGCATGATCTCTCGATACTGTGCCCGCCAATACTCCACATCATCCCTCATAACTCTATACTCATTGTATGGTACCATATATGGCTGAGCAACCTGACCTACTGACTCCTGTGAAGAAACCCTCGGTATACCTGCACCTTGCTGTGGTAAACCTAACTGTAGATCCACATTATGCTCTCCCATCCCCTCGACTGGAATCATCTGAACTATGTCCGGCTCTGGGGCATGCACTGGTATAGGAGGTAACAATGGTGGTGGTGGTAACTCCTGCTCAATACCCGGTATAAACTGATGCTCAACTGGTAAAGGAACCATCGGCTCAAGGAACTCAAATGGATCAAACATCTCTATGGGGTCATGAACTATCCCTTGTACTGGTGGTACCGGCTCCTGTGGCAATGGTGGTGGAGGTGGTAGATGAGGAAACATATACTCAGATACTTGAGGTATAACTGGTGCTGCTGGCCCAGTGACTATCCTCTCGGAAGACGCAGAATAACCAGAAGATGCCATCTGATAATGTACCAAAGAAAAGAAAAGGTCACTAACAATCCTAAGATTTATACTTCCCTATTCTAATCTGACCTAAATCTTAACACTATTCTTCCTAATTTGACTATCCCTATCTTATGTGATCTCCCTATCCTATCTTAATCCTAATGTTCTTGTTTTCAGGGACCAAACCTACAGCTCTGATGCCAAACCTATAATTTTATAAAAATAAAAATGTGATTTTTGTGAGGTTTTTGACACCCAATGGGGCCCGGAAAAGTCATTTTTCGTAAAATGAGAAAATTTATAAAATATCTAGATGTTCAGAATAATGCGATTGTAAAAGCCATTTGATGAAAATTAAGGCCCATTATTTTATTTGAAATACTGGCTTTAAAATCATTGTTTGGGTCGTAAAACGTTTGAAATGAAAACGATGAATGCCTAATAAAATATCTGAAAAATACCTTAAAAATACAGAAATGACACGAAATGCACGTAACACATAACAAATAGGGTTTAACAGATAATCACACATAAATGACACATTAATACACCTTATTGATTATGATTCTGATATAATATAAACGTAAATTTCCCAGTCGTTACAGCAAGCGGCCGCGCGCGAGGAGCAGGCGACCGCGTGCCAGCAAGCGGCCGCGTGGAGACAGCAGGTGACCGCGTGCCTACGGAATTTTAGAATCTGGATTTTATTAATTCAAGTACAATTGGGCTTGTGTTGGCGCTGGTACTCTTGGACTATTATATAAACCATATGGGATTATGGGAAGACGTTTTCATCATCAAGAGCAAGGGCAAGAAGATTGAGAAGACCGTTTTAGCACACAACAACGAAGAAGAGGAAACATACGTTTATCTTGTGATTCTTTTAATTCGTTATAACAGTGGATGCTAGTTTTCTTTATGCTTTGAACCTTAATACTCTTGTGACGTACTTCATTATTTATTAAGTATTTTTCATCTTATATCGTTGTGTTATTATCATGCTTTCATATGAACCCATGGTGACGATGAGTTCTATTATGGGCTAATCGTGATCATGGGATCCTAGCGGATTTACTATGGAATTCTTTAGTTAATTGTTTAATACCTTGGTATACGGTGATTGTATGATATCTAGTATAGGTTGTGCTTATTCGTCTTATATGCGTCGTGAACATGTAAGATATCCTGTTAATCTCTTGTAAAGCGAAAGTGAATCTTGGGATTTAGAACTTGCCATGCTAGCATAGGTTCATGTATTGTATGCATGATTAGTGGGTAACTCTAACCGTTTTACTTGCCCTGAGTAATCATCATAAATAACTTGTGCTTAAATCGTTATGTTGTCAAATTTTGTAGACATATAGGGTCTCAACATAATTGATGCCTATTCAACTTCTATCTTAATTGTGGATGCTTGGTAGAATGGTATTCATACAACGAAAGTTGGCGTTTATCAATTTCGTGTTGTTCGATTAATATCATCACTATTACATGTTAAGGTTAATAACAATAACTATTGAATGAAGTAGTAATGAAGTTAGAATCTCATGTGTGTTTAATATTGTTAATTCAAGTATTTAATTCTCGTAGTAATTATTAGTTTACCAACCTTAGTTGTTATTGTCTTGGCATTGAAGAATAATCATACATTGGTGAGTAAGTGTTAATTAAATATAATTAATCAGAGTCTCTGTGGGAACGAACTAGAAATCATTCTATATTACTTGTGAACGCGTATACTTGCGTAAATTATTTAGCGCATGCTTTGTGCCTAACATTTGGCTGCCTGAGTTTCTTTCTTATTGCCCTGATCCTTTTGGTTCTTCTTCCTTTTAGCTCCAATTCGGTCAAAGACAGATCTCCGTGATTGCTGGGAGTCCCCGGACTCTTTCAGTTCCTCCTCTAGTTCAGCTTCCTCCAGGATTCGGGCTTGCTCTTGCCTATAGAGCCGGATCGCTTCTGCTAGCTCATTGCTAGTAAGGTTGGCCATATACTCCTCAGCCACTAGAACATTGGTATACTTGTATTGGTTTAGCTCAATAAGGCTCCTAGTGTCCCGAGGGTTTACCACTCTCTCCTGAACAAGGGTGTGTGGCAATGGTTGCTCCTAGAGGGTGTCGGCTCCCGGGTCCTGTGTCTGGGAGTGGTCTGGATCCTGGAACTGGGTACTAGCAGAGGGTCTCCCAGAAGTATGCTTTACTGCTCTTACCATTGTTTCAAATGTACTAACAACAAATGACCAAGATTTAAATCTTACAATATCGATCTAAGGTTGCTTTTTGAAAATAGCAAAAACTATCCTGAACAACAACAAACAACTTTCTGGGATTGGTTAACAATAGGGTAGGATAAGCGCAGCTGGGTCTTAGAACACAAAGGAAAAATGCAACTTAAAGGAGATTTGTGGTCCTAAAATAATCAAAACCATCTATAGCACACATAAATGTGGCTTAAATCAATAAAATAGGGCTCACACAAACGTGACCTAAAATAACGAGCACACACAAACGTGGCTTAAATTAAATATCATGCATATTCATGAGAGAGTTTGGTTTCTTGAGTTCTTACAAGTTTAAGAAATGGACTTTTTCAAGAGCTTGTTAATGAATGTGAATCCAGGGGCACCGAGACCCAAGGATGTTCGACCCCTCTTTCTAGCGCCAAATGATAACTCCTGAATGTGGGGCTGCTCCTTTGATACCGCACCTGGATCCTTCTTTGCGGTTGCGGTGTAACTGTCGTGGGGTACCTACAAAACAACACCGGAAGGGGGTTTGTGTAACACCCCCAGATCCGGGGTCGGGGATCCGGGTTGTCACGGTCTTTCTTTCCACAATATCACTTCACTTAATTAATAATAAATAACCTCATGCTGTGACCCCACACTAACACACACCACAACCCGTTATAGTCTCAGAGATGAAATTGAAATAAGTACAAGTCTTTGAATCCACAATTTAAAATTATTACAACCCAAAATGATTACTTGATAATTTACAGTTAATTGCCATTATCTGCCACAAGTTATAATTATACATAATTTGATTCTCAAAAGTAGATGGTCTGAACTACAATGGATCTACCTCTGCAGCTATAGCAGCTACAACATCATCGGGAAGACGCGGGACGCTTCCCACGCGCTTGCGCTGGGTCTGCTGGAGTCTGGCCATCTCTCCTAACTGTTGTTGTGTGATGAAGAAATAAAGCAAGAGTGAGCCTTACAGCTCGCAAGATAATATGTAGTGATAACAATAATACAAGTATCTAAATGGATACTTACTAGAATCTTTATCGTGTGTAAGATAATTACTTACTAGATATAAGTAAAAACAAGGAATGAAGTTACCAATACTTCCCCACACTTATATCATTTATAAAGCTACTTGAACTATCACCGTTCAAAGTATTATAAGATTCACGAGGTCATCCCATAGATGAGACCACAAATAAAACTTGAAAATATTTGATCTTTGAAATATTTTGAAAAGAGATGAAGTTACGAGATACTTCATTCAATGGATACACCAATAAAAATGTTTGACCCTGTCAATGCTTCGGCAACCACCCATTAGTAGCCTTTCGATCGAAATGCTACGGGTAGTGTTGCAGAATTATCCAAATGGATGATGAACTCATTACGGGAGTTTACCGCGCCAGGAAGACCACTTACGATGATCAGTCGTAGTAGTACAACCCCACCATTTTCTACATGTAGAGGAGAACCTGTCGGATTTACTTGTCAACCGAACACTGAACTCCTAAGGAATGGACCGCCTTAGCGGAACTTCCAGGCCATTTGGGCCAATATAATAAGGCTGGGCCGGCGCTACTCGACCACTTATGCCACTCCTAGTTCAGATGAAATCCATGACTCTGAAACGTAAAGCTCGTTTCCCCCTTTCCCCAAGTAGAAACTTGTTGATACGGCTCCAACAAGAAGTCGTATCTAGTTGGAAAGGAAAACTCGCCGATATTTCCCAGGCGATGCCTGTTAATGGATTAACTTGTTCCAAGAATTTTACTTCCCGAATATTGGGTAAGTAATCAAAAACTCTTTTACCAAGACAGCAACCTTGTTGCGAATATAAAACACACCACCGAGCTGGATCCCCCATGTTTTGAGCGAGTATTTAAATCCCCTTTTTAAAAGGAAGATCTTAAATATAAAAATAGTTTTGGGATCCGCTCTAACTTTTGAAAATCATTTTAAAGACTCGAAAACACTTTAAAGAGTGTTTGGAGTAAAACTGATTTAATGAAGTAAATCAGTCCCCAGAATATTTAGAAAATGACTGAATGTTAATATTTAAATAATATTCTCATAAAGAATAATCTTTATAAAAATAATTGAAGTAGAAGTATTAAAACTTATACTTGAAACGAGTATTAAATAACCAAAGATATAATTATATGAAAGTACTATCTTTATTTGAATAATCGAAAATAAGTTTGATTATTGACACCTTATTCTTTAATAAAATAAAGAATATACCTCGACAAATAATCGGAGTCATAGATCCTCAAATGAATATTCAAATAATATTCATTAAATAATATAAACTGAGTCATAAGCCTTCGAATGAATATTCAAATAATATTCAATAAATAATATAAAAGAGTCATAAGCCCTCCGATGAATATTCAAGTAATATTCAGATAAATAAACAAAAGGAGTCATACGCCTTCGAATAATATTCGAAATAATATTCAATAATAAAATAAAGTTTAAAGTTATCGAATAAACCTTATTCGATTAATAGTTTGGAAAAAATATAACCATATATATATATAAATATATATATATATCCATATCCATATCCATATATACAAAAATCTACTCGGGATCCTCGACTCCCGGTTTTAGAAAATATTTTTACCTTTGGGTCCCTATACTAAGGGTATATGCAAGTTACCGCTATCCTCTAGCATAGGTATTATCAACTGAACCAACAGATATATATTTCAAGAATATGAAACAGGCACGCATATATACCATATCACATGCTACAATATATCGCAAGAATTTGCTAAATAACCAATATGCATTTATCGCAAGATCATGCATATACAAATGTATACATCACAACAACAGTATAACGGATAGAATACTTGCCTGAGCGACTTGGGGGTGAGAAAGGCTCGGGACGAGTCTGGTAACCTATAAACAACAAGTAAGTTGGAATTAAACCAAAATCACTTGTAAATCTATACTTTAACTAACTTAGACTCTAACGCTTGTTTTGCGCTCACCGATTCGCTTAAGTCACTCGGGTACCCTCGGCTCCACCATTTTTAATAATTTAACCTTTACGAGTTTTAAAGCGATTCCTTCGCGAGTGTCTTACCAACTGCCTAACACACTTACCATAAATGTTTCATACATTAATTAACCCTTTTTGGTCTTTAACCTATGTTTCAAAGTAAGGTGAGGGAAAAAGTTTCGTTCACGAAACGCCGTTACCTGAAACGGTCGTTTCTCCTAAACCGTGCATCGGAATCGAACGAACTACATATCAAAACGAAGCTCGTAACATGAGCTATCTAAACATGGTAGTGGTCATAATCTAGCAGGGGGTTCTCGGGTCCTAATGCTATGCACAAAAACAGTCCAAAGAAAATCGGACGTTACGACGGCTATGTTTACGCGATTTCCCAATTTTAAACCATACAAAACCAACCACAAACCCACCTCAAATCCAACACACAACAAACATCCATCCTTATCACATCATAACAACCCCAACCAATTCAATTTAATCATTCATACTTATGCTTAAACTTAACTTTAATCATACTTAAGTTCCTTTAAATCAAAACCACAACAATTACCATTCCATTTCACTACCATTCCAAATCCCAAACTCTAAATCATAACAACAAACTACAATATCAACCCACTAATCAAAATCATCTTATAATATATAGGAATCTAGGGTTTGGAGATGGTATACCTTCCTTGAAGTGGTGGGTGGAGCTAGGAAGCCTTAAGAAGCTTTGAGAAGTCTTAAGAATGCTTGGATCTTCAAGAAAAACAAGAAAAAGTTCAAGTTAAAAACTTGAAAACACTATTCATTGTCTTCTTCTTTGATTAAATGAAGAAGATTGAGAAAGAATTAATGGCTTAAACTCATGATATAGTCCTAACTAAGCATGAAGATGATTAGGGAATTATCTTACCAATTTAGGAGGCTTGGATCTTGAGTTTTGAAATTCTATGCCTTTAAAAATGCTAAAAGCCGAGAGAAAATGAAGAACTCATGCCTTGGTTGCTTTTGATTTTTGATGAGAATGATTTTTTTACTTGGCTTGGTTGACCTGTTTTGTATTTGATTTAGTCAATTACTTTCTTGCCCTTGAAATTGTGTGGTTACAAAGCTACCACACCTCCTTCCTTCCCATGTCATGCTTATGTCATCCTCATGATGTCATCCTCCCTTCCTTGTCCTCTTTCTATTGGTTGGATGACATCATTCCCCCTAATCCCTTTGATTAACTTCCTAATCGTTTACCTAATGACCGCTGATCTGTTATACGGTTTGCTTAACTTTCGTTCTCGTTTATCGTTTGAAGGATCATACCCGGGATCTTATTACTTAGGTTCCCTTAACCTTTCTCAATACATTATATTCCTTTTTATGATCCTCTATTATAATCCTTTAATTTAAATCCTTTTTATCCTGTTACCTTATACTCAATTCTCTCCGTATCTTGTGGATTTCCGGGAAAAACCAAAGTGTTCGGAATTGGATTCTGACGATCTTTACATACACTTATATACTTCATAGAGTACTAATAATATCCCAGAATATCCATAACAGAACCCCTACATAGTGTGGCATGAAAAGTTTCTTCATTCAGCTAAAACACTATTCACAAGGGTTATAAAAAGTTGAAAATTTTGGGGTTATTACAGTTTGGGTCCCGCGGCGCCTCCTGTGTGAGAGTAAGAACTCGCTTTTGGGGAAGATGAAGATAAACATGAATGCAAGGTGATTGTGTGTGTGTATGAGTGTGTAACAATGATTAACCCCAAAACCTTTCCTCCTTGGGCTATTTATAGTCCAAGGGCAGGGTTTAGGGGTTGGTACCTTTGAATCTTAGTCGTTGGTTCTGGGAGAGGAGGACACCTGGCTGGGGTGGATGCCTTACACGTGTCGGGATGGGAATTGGTAAGGAATGTTTTAAGGATCTCCTGGCTCGTGATCATGGCACGTGCCCTGATTACTCTCATGATTGATCAATGACAACTGTCTCCATCACGCGCTTGGACACGTGTCTCACGTGCTGGGGATTTCAAGGATCGGGCCGCTGGTAGTCACTAGTCTGGGCAGGAGGTATGCGGGACTGGATAGAATTAGGAGTCCAGACCCAATCCTTCCAGGAGCCATATGTACTATCATTAGGCGTACTAAAGGGGAGTTAGTAGACTTTGCACCTTGGGGAAAAGAAAATATCTGAAACCTAAGATCTAAGATCCAAGACCCGTAAAGAAGAAGAAGTACAAGTCTACCCAAGGTCTTGCAAGTACTTGAGAAGGTGACTAGGTTGTTATGCTTCAAGATAGTTCTTGTAATTAGGTTGTAGCTATTTATTTTGAGGAGGTTACGTTTATGTAACGCTCCAAGATAAATTAATAGTTGTAAAGGTTTCTCCGCCTACTACAAAGGAGGTTCTTTATAGTAGAGAAAATTTCGAGTCCGGGGAGAAGCTCGGGTACTAGACTCCGATTATGCAGTCAACCACCGCGAATCAGGATACAATCAACTCTGTCATCTACCTTCTTTTCGTATCTTTATATTCCACACTTGACATACTTACACACAAGTAGTTAAAGTTAAATGAGAAAAGAAATTTTTAAAAAACTAAACTCTAAATTTGAAAAAGGTGATAAGTTATTCAAACCCCTTCTAACTTATTTTATCCTTACACGGGACCTGTCAAATATGTTGAATCTATAATAATAATAATAATAATAATAATAATAATAATAATAATAATAATAATAATAAGTAAGATATTATATACAACAGTACTAGATCCAAATAATATATATATATATAATAAAATAATATTTTATTATATAGATATTATATTATATTATATAACGATTCGGTTATGCGGTTCGATTTTAGAAATAAAACCTTAGTCATTATCTAAATGTGCTATTGATTCAGTTCGGTTACAATATTTATGTGGGTTTTTCCGGTTTCAACTTTTTTGATTTGATTTTTCGTGGTTTGGTTTCGGGTTTTCTCTAATCCTACCACAGACAGCTCAAAGTAGCATTATCTCGAAAGAATTTTTATTCAGCCCATAACATAACAGGCCTCTAGGCTCTAACCCATTCTATATATACACACACATTTTACTTTCGTAACATCTAAAATGGCGGAACCGATGGAAAAGCTAGAAATTGAACAAAGCAAGCAAAACGACGACGTCAAAGCTAGGGCTTTAAACAATGGCACCGACAAAGACGATATCGAAGAAGGCGAGATCGGTGGTAACGACGACGTTTCGTCATCAACGAAGGGTGTAGAAGCTGTAATGCATCCTCTAGAACATTCGTGGACGTTTTGGTTTGATAATCCACAGGCTAAGTCTAGACAAGCTGCTTGGGGAAGCTCTATGCGCCCGATTTACACTTTCTCTCATGTTCAAGACTTTTGGAGGTAGTATTATTATCTCGATAAATGAATAATCTCGATAAATTTGTTGTCTTCATAAATTTGCTATTTCGATGTTTTAGTATTTTGTATTCTCGATAAATTTGTTGTTTAGATGTTTTGGAATTAAGTAATCTCGGTAAATAAATGACTAATTTCGATGAATTAGTTTTTTCGATGTTAATAATCTCAGATTAATTTGTTATTGGAGTGTCTTATTCTCAATAAATTAATAATCTCGATAAATTAGTTATTTTGATGTTTTAGTATTTCGTATTCTCAATGAGTAAATAATCTCGATAAATTTGTTGTTTTGATGATTTAGCATTTCGTATTCTTGATAAAATTAATTTTTGCTATGTTGTCTTGGGATTTCGGGGTATAATATCTTTAAGAGATTGAGGAGGTAAAAGATAAATTAGTAATCTTGATGTTTTGACATCATTATCGGTTAGGTTTAATAGTAATCAAGAGGTTCTCGATAACTTAGTAATCTTGATGTTTTGATGTAATTATTGGTTAGCTTTGGTAATCTTCCGGAGGTTCTCAGTAAATTAGTTTTTTCGATGTTGTGTTGGGAATTCTAGGTATAATAGCTTCAAGAGTCTACGAAGGTATTAGGATAAATCAGTTATCTCGATGTATTGACATGGTTTACTCGTCTTCTAGAGGTTCTTGATGAATTAGTAATCTCGATGTTTTGATGTAATTTTCGGTTAGCTTTGATAGTCTTTTGGAGTTTCTCGATAAGTTTTTAATCTCGATTTTTTACTATCTTTGATCGGTCACATTTTTATAGTTTTAACAGTCTTCTGGAGGAATAGAAATCTAGAATCTTGATATATTGGTAACCTCGATGAAATATAGCATAAGGGATTGTTGAAATTGGTATATCGATGAAATTCTGTCCTGAGGGTAATAAAATGGGGAAGTTTAAGTGTGTATGTAATGTGATTGCGATTGAATTGAGGACTTTGAGGTAGGTTGTTTAAGTAATGTGGATAATGAGGTGTTAGGTTAAATTTGAGGTGTGACGAGTGATTATATATGAGATTTAGTTGTAAATGTGTATGCTTATGTTATTCGATTGAGATTGAATTGAGAATGAGAAGTTTAGTTAAAAATATGTGAGTGATGAGTATTGAGTAATTTCTAGCTTTTAATGTTGATTAAAAAGAATGTTGTGTTGGGGATTTTACTGTGTTTTATTTACATATTATGAGAGAAAGGATAGCTAAGGACATTTGATTGGGCTGAGGATCTTGATAAAGAATTAACTAAGAACATTTGAATTACGAGAACTAGCTTTAATGCTTTAGAAATTTGGCAATTGCTTATTAAATCAACAAATTTGGCAAATTTTGGGTTTAATTTCCCCAAAATCTTTTTCATTCAACTCACACCATTTAGGTTTTAGTTATGCCTCTAATTCATCTTTTGCATCTGATTGTCCATGTCTATTACTTTCTTTGAAGCCTCTACAACAATATACGCCATCCAAGCAAGCTGACCCCTGGGGCAGATCTGTACTGTTTTAAGAATCACATTGAGCCAAAGTGGGAGGACCCTATTTGTGCTAATGGAGGAAAGTGGACTGCCACCTTTCAAAAGGGAAAATCCGACATTGCCTGGATGTACACGGTAACTGTAGCGTAACTTTCTTATACCAGCTTATGCTTTGGTTTTTAACTTTATAAATTCTTGTTTAATAGCTGCTAGCAATGATTGGGGAACAATTTGATCATGGAGATGAAATCTGTGGAGCAGTAGTTAATGTCAGAGCGAAGCAGGAAAAAATATCTCTATGGACCAAGAATGCTGGAAATGAGGCAGCTCAGGTATACACTTGAAGTTAGCTATAATTCTTTTAGACCAGACTTAAATCTTATTGTTTAACCGGTTTTAGGTTTTTTTCCTGATGAGCAAGTGATTTCGTTTTAATCCAACAAGTGAGAAGATTGTTTTGTTTTTTTACAGTTAACATATTACTTAGTATTGGGGGGGGGGGGGGTTTGAAAGATTTTGGCCAGGATTTGAGGGGGGAGGGGGAGGAGAATTGGACTCTGGACCTCTCCTCGCACTAAGAGCTGATTGGACACTCTATGATTCCCCCTTAATCATGTTATCTTGTGTCATAGCTTTCAAGTCAGATTCAATTTTACATTTGAGGTACATTCGATTCAGATGCACTTTCACTTATATTCTACAGTAATACATATTTTACAAGGACCATTAATACGAGACTAATCCATTTACTCACAGTTCCTGATTATTGATTATATTATCCCTAGTTCCAATGGGACCATGATTAAGTATATGTGCATCCAGGATCATAGCAATAGATGCATTGTGAGTCTTTTGCAGTTGGACTGCCTTGTTCAATAGCTGATCTTTTAAATGTATTATTTATATGACCTTTTTAGTACATGAAGATAAGGGGGGACATAATGCATATTTTTGTTAATTAACATCGCTCGGGAAATGTTATTTTAATACTAAATATTGATCCTGGGCCTGACAAAGTATTGGTCCAAAGCTCAAAATATTACATGTTTCAGTATCCTTGACTAAATTTGACCTGTGGCACTGAGGCAAATAGTTGAGCTTGGCTCGTTTGTCTATTCATGTAATGTAGTCCAGTCTTCAGATTAAAGTTTTTAGCCTGAGTGTGTTTGGAATGTTTGTCACTGCCTTTGCTTAACTTTGCTCGGATCACCAATTAGTGCATAGGAAGATGTAGAAAGAGGTTTGTGAAGTCTGTAATTTACTCCCTTCCAGGGATAGACAAATTCGTGATTGCTGTATTGAAATTGCCTTCCCTTTGCGGCAATTTTCTGTAAGATATCAGGCCTTAAAACAGTTATCGAGTACTATTATTTGCAAGGCCTTGGGCCAAAAAATTGTATGAAGCTCAAACTGTTTTCACTTATAAGCGTGCGAGGATAGCTTTGACCTCAGGCTTGCCTCATATATTGAAGTGTGAGCTTGAGCATGTATTACACAGCCTATGCTCATTTGAAAATCTTATTGTCACTTGGTTTTTGGCAGTTAAGCATTGGGAAACAGTGGAAGGAGTTCCTTGACTATAATGAGCAGATAGGGTTCATATTTCATGTATGTATAGAAGTGCATTCTTATTTATACACTTGCCACTTATATTCTGTGATGCAAAATCTATTAAATGTTTCCTTTCATTTCCATTAATATTCGGTATTGAAATAAACGTTCTATCCTATTGTAGGATGATGCTAAGAAGCTCGACAGAGGTGCCAAGAACAGATACCATGCATGAGTCATACTAGAGACAGACCCTCCCCATAAGAACTTGACAAACAGGTACTGTAATTTTTTGAGGACAGCTTTCTGGAGAGAAAGATGGATGGACCAGAAACTTTTGCATTCCGAATAGAACTACTTTTAAAAGTTGTAATATTTTGGATTTTGTCACCAAATATAATTATTTTATATGTACATAGATCGGAGACTCTTAAAAGGGTTGAGGATGCGGAACTTGACCACGTAAGTAGTATGATATAATGAGATTGGAAAAAACTACTTTTCTGACGAGGAGTTCTAATATTCATTGATCATTATAAATTTATTAACCTTCAGCAAGAATTTTTTTTGCGGAAAAATAACATCTCATCTTCTTCTTTTTCTTTCCTATAGACCGACTGGCATTTAAACATTGAAAGTGCATAATTATCGATCATATATTCGTGTTTAATATACATCTTGATTAGTTGATCATATATTCATGTTACCGATAATATATTTTAGGCTGACTAAACTGATTATGTTCATTATTAACCTAATCATAATTACATGAAAAATCATATTATGATTGTAGTACTAGGAGTTGGGACTTGATTGATTCTTATAAGGAACCAGTTTAATTCTTTTGTATGATATTACAATTACTCGAATGTAAATTGTTTATTTTGTAGCAGTGTCTATGTACTCATATTTTGCTGTAGAAAAAGAGAGAGTAGTGCTCAAGGTATAAACTTGTGTGCCCAAATAAGTTGTAATATGAGATGCATTGTTGAATGTACAATTATGTGAATCCAAGGGAAAGTATATTATTGTGCTATAAGAAATTGTGATCTGTAACAAGATATTTGATATTTCGGATCCATTTTGAAAGTAAAGTAGCCAATATATTATTAATGAACAAGGAATAATCCTAAGCGTTGCAGTTTTCACTTACTGTAGAATGTATTCTTCCTAATCGAAAAATCAGAAGAGTCTGAAATTCTCGTAATCCGAAGAAGGTTGAATGTGAATTTCTTTATTCCATGGTTATGCAAGAATCGATATGACATTCTTGATGTCCAAATGGTGCAGATGATTGTATTCATAAGCCCAAGGCCGGTATGAATTCTAATTGCAGCATACTTGGCAATATGAATGAATGTTAGCTCCAAGTCCGTAACTTTGATTTGAGATCCCTGAGACAACAATTCTGGTTTGACACCTCTGTACAAAACAATTAAGACTTAATTATGTCTTGCAAACTTATTTTAACCCCATTGTATATTTATCAGAAGGCGATAGAACTAGATTTTGAAGTCATAATACGAGGAAAAGATCTTCTGCATATTGAATGTCTGTTGTTAAACCAGATTGCACACATTCTTTTCTTAAAGAAATGCTTGAACTCATAATTTCTGGCATTTTCCTATTGGGAAGCGTTATTGGAAACAACATCTAAACTTGCTCATGGAAAGATATGACATAGGCTAAACTAGCCAGATTAGAGGAATATAAAGTATCAAGCAGAGCTGTTAAAAAGTAAGAGCTTGATATGTGTGAGGTAGAAGCTGCCATATGCTATTGAAGGTAGTACTAAAGGAACAATATGTTGGTCTGATATGGAGAAATCAGATGATAAATATTTTCCTACAATGAGGCCCGGCTGGATTGGAAGTGGTGGGAACAGACGACATCTTTACGGAAGAGAAATATGGATAAGCAAACACATTTCGTGAAATAACCGGCCGGGTACAGAACAAAAAAGTAGTCTGCAGAGAGGGGATGCGAATTGAATTTTTCGCCACACATGGAGAACCCAGCATCTTACTTGTCCCTCCCTTGGAGCATGAACTTACCAGTTCCTTCGCCATCTCTCTTAGCATAAACTTCTGAATCTTCCCTGTCGACGTCTTTGGCAAATCATCTTTAAACACAACCTTTCTCGGCACCATGTATCTCGGCAACTTCTCTCTACAAAACTCCATTATCTCTTTCTCTGTTGCTGTCTTTCCACAATTTAAGCTTACAAATGCGCAAGGCGTCTCCCCCCAGAACTCATCCGGACGCGCCACAACTGCGGCCTCATTCACAGCCGGATGCAAATACAACACTGATTCCACCTCCACGCTACTCACATTCTCGCCACCACTAATTATCACATCCTTAGACCGATCCTTGATCTCCAAATATCCATCTTCATGCATGACTCCCACATCACCCGTATAAAACCACTTGTGCTTCATGCATTTTGAAGTACCTTCCTTGTCTTTTAAATAGCCTAGCATCACACTTCCACCTCTTAACACCACCTCACCCACAGTTACTCCGTCGCGTTTCACCCCTACTCCTGACTCAGGATCCACCACATCCACTTCCGTGCAGCTGATCGTGCCCACACCTTGCCTCGCCTTCAATCTCGCTTGCTCCCTTGCAGGCAAAGCATTCCACTGCCGTTTCCAGATACACATCACTACTACACCTGCAACTTCCGTCAGACCATACCCGTGACTCACCACGAATCCCAACTCCTCTGTCCGCTTTAACACAGCCGCAGGAGGTGGAGCTCCAGCAGTTAAAATATGAACAGGATTTGTTAGCTTCTCACAGTTGGGATTGTTGGATAACATGTTTAGGACAACAGGAGCTCCGCACATATGAGTCACGCCATGTTTAGTTATGTTAGCATAGATCAAATCTGAGTCGAATTTTCTCAAACATATATTAGTCCCTCCAACGACAGCCATGCCCCAAGTATAGCCCCAACCGTTAGCATGAAACATTGGTAAAGCCCATAAGAAAACCGGTTGTTTTGGTACAGACCATTCGAGTAAAGAATCTACAGTCTTTATGAATGCATTACGATGGCTAAGAACAACTCCTTTTGGTGAGGCTGTTGTGCCTGAGGTGTAATTGAGAGCAATCGGATCCCATTCAGACCGCGGTCTGATCCAATCAAACAACGGATCACCTGTTTCAACTAGACTCTCGTAAGTAAAATCAAACTCAGGAAATGACTCTTGATTATTTTCTGTAATAACAACTAAAATAGGACGCGAGTGTGGAGGAAAGCAAGCGAGAGCTTCAAGAACAAGTGAACTCATTTGGTAATCAACAAAGACGAGTTTTGATTCAGAGTGACTCAGAAGAATGGAGATAGTACGTGCATTAAGGCGAGTGTTAATGCAGTTAAGTACAGCGCCAGACATGGGCACAGCAAAATGTAGCTCGTACATGGCAGGAATATTTGGAGCGAGAACAGAAACAACGTCTCCTGGAGAGATAGAAAGGGATGATATTGAAGATGCCAGCTGGAGGCAGCGGCGGTGAGTTTGAGACCAAGTGTAGGTGGTTGTGTTGTAGATTAAACAAGGAGTGTCACCGTAAACAACCGCAGCTCTTTCTAAGAAAGACAGTGGGGTGAAGGGTGATGAATTAGCGGGACTCGGACACAAATCATCCATTTTATTTATTTCCTACTTAGTTTTAGCACTTTGAGTCGTCGAGTAGAGTAATGAATAGCAGTTCGTGTAGCTAATGCACTCCAGGTGAGTGCGCATATATATATATATACACACACCCCACTTGAGTAGCGCAAGCAAACTACAGCTGGTGATGGAGAATTGTACATGGATAGTTAAATTTAGAAAATGACATGTTTCAAGAAAGGTAACCTTATCTAGCTAGTTGCCTATAAATTCCAAAATTGCCTCCCAAGTTACTTTTTCATACATTTTATGCCAAAAATAAAAAACACAAGGAGGGTTGGTTGGCCAAAAATTAAAACACACAAGGATGTTGGTGAGTGTTCTATCCCTCATTATTCCCTTCATTATTTTTTTGGAAGGATTATTCCCTTATAATAGGAGAGTTGGATAATATCAAAGTAATAATATTTGTGCTTATTAAATAAAATTTGATATTATTTGCTACTATTTTTTATCAGTTTTTTCCACACACTACTTCTTAATAATGGTGGACTACCATCTATACACAAAATTTACACCAATCAAAATGAGATAATTTTATAACTTTCTGTGATTATCAATACTAAAAAAATCATTTTTGTATTAAAAAAGATTATGAACTCTGGTGTCTTTTGAAATAAACTTAAAGTATATTGCTTAAAGTGTGTAGAGTAGAAAATGAGATTATTTTAATGGTAAAAGCTCGCCCCTTTAGTTTCGAAGGACGCCATAAAATATGTAATTCGATGTTTACATGACTCCTGGTCGAATTTTCTTTGCTCACGTAGTAGGAAACATTAATGAATTTTTTTTATTTGCGTAGTGTTAGATAATTCGAATCCATTTTTAAAAAAAATTGAATCAAGGGGTGTACTATTTGTCATATTTTAATTTGTAAACACATATACATTCGAGATCCCATAAAAATTAGCAAATATATATTTTACACATGAGTATTTTGGAATAGTTCAGTGAAAACGTTTTGTTCATTTTCTTTTAATACCGAACTACCTGTGCTTGATTTTCAAAACCATGGGATTACAAGTTACAATCACCATGCTTGGGTATTAAGTTTCTAATGGAGACAATTATGAAGAAAGATAACCGGTTGGTTGTATATTGAAAAGTTGAATTGAATTGGAAAAATATGCCATGTGGATGGTATATAGATTACAAGTTTACACCAACAGGATAAACCATATCTATATATTAAGGTGGCATATCATATTATGAGAACTGGATTTCTCGTGGGAGTAGGAAAGATTCTCGTGGGACTAGGAAAGGAAATGGAAACAAGTGAATGTGAAAGTTTTAATGGAGGTGAACAACATCATGCATACACAAATTATGGAAAACAACAATAAATCTTGGAGATAATATGGTTGAACGAGGATGAGTGTTGAAATGGATTTCTCGCCAGGGGAGGACTGCATTTCTTGTCACAATCATGCTCTAAATACATTTAATTAAACTATCTTCTCTGTCAACAACATCTTGTTGTACCATACAAATACAATTAGTTAATTGCCCCTTTATAACTTGAATTTCATTTAATATTCTCTGTTTGACAGACTAACATGGTCAGATAAGTAAAACAATTTTAAAACTGAATTTCATTTAAAATTTAAGATATTTAAATTTAATATATATATATGTATATAAAAATTTTAAATGACAACTTAAATTATGTGCCCGTTTGAAAAATTTTAAATTTAGTAACTTATGACTTAAATTGAATAAGTGTTTATAAAAAATAAATAGATAAATGCTTATAAGTTGTATAAGTGTTTTGATAAAATTCAGAATTCTTTTTACTTAATTGAACAAAAATAAATAAATTATAAATAAAGTTATCTTAATTCGTGATTATTATATTAGAAAAATAGTTTTGAACATATTTTTTAAAACAAAAGTTAATAAAAAAACAAAAATTCAAAATAAATTGAGAAAAAGTATATTATTACTAACATTCAACTTATCAGCTTATAAGTTGTAAATCCAACTTATAAGTTGAATCGAAAAACACTCCAAAATAAGTTGTTACGGACTTATAAGTTACAAATAACGTATAAGTTGGCTGACAAACGGGGTCTATGTCATTTAAAATTTATGGTGTCAAATGAAATGCATGTTCTCGAATCTAAAATCTAACATTAGTGTGGTACTTTCTTCACCCGTTTGTATTATGTGTGAAGGACAAATTTAGCATATTTTTATATAAAAATTACAAAAATAACTAATTTCTAAAATGTTGGCCAACTTTAGCCGACCCAACTGTGAGTGTAGTATTTATGAGATACCAACTGTTAGTGGAGTATTCCATATATGAAATACCCAATTACCAGTGGAATATCTTATACAAATTGGATACTTAACTGACATTGGAGTATTCAATCGGTTAAAATTGACCACTTTTTTCAGAATAACTATTTTTGTTAAAATTTTTAAAAAATTAACTATTTTTGTCATTTTTTCTTGATATTATCAAGTACGTGTCCCCCGCTAAAAAATAACATTAAAATTCTTCAGTTTTGTCTTGATAAGGTAAAGGGCTGGTCAAAATTTTGGTGAGAAACAATAAAATCGACTTGTACGAGTCGTCAGAACACAGAACTGAGACGCGAGTTAATTATATACGTACGCAGTAGCCTCCTGTGACACTGAGCCAAACTGACAACACAAGCTGAAGCAGTTACTAACAGCAAGTTCAATAGTGTTCTAGTGGGTTCCTTATAAATATTATAAAATATTAGCTCTTAGTAATTTAATACATGATTTTGAAATTGAACTCCAACAGTGATCCTTATCTTCATTCCTTATTAATATTATATTAACAAATTTGAAAATATATGTGGAAGAAAGAGAGAGAGAAAAGTAAAAAGAAGAAAGATAGATGAATTTTTTATTGCTAAAAATGTTATAAGAGAATATTAAAAGTTCCTTAAAGATAAAGAAGGAAGATCATGTCTTTGTGATTTAAGAAAGCACTAAGACAATGTTGGAGTATCATTTTTTGTCAAAATCCTTATAATTAAATTTAAGAGCTCATATAAGTGAGCTGTTGAACTTGCTCTAAAATTTAAGAATGAGCAGACAACTACCTGCTTAAAGTCTTACCTGCTTCAAGTTCATCAATCGGAAATCAAGACAAACCGGGCACTTCTGACTCGGCCTGGCCAGGTCGCCCTACTCCGATCTCGCTTCGGAGGAAGCATGGTGAACCAGAGTACTTCGAAGCATCTCTTTTGAGTTTTAAGTTTTATCCGGTCACCTCCATTGCTTCCGTATACTAAAATGTGTCGTGTGTATTCAAATTCAGATTTCAATGATAATAATTCAAAATTTTTAATATATTTTAGTTAGTTCTATATTTTACCTGGACTCTGTATAGAATTGATTGAATTCATGTAGAATTATTTCTAGAGTCTCTAGTAGAAGTATAATATTTTCTGAAATTCAACAAAATTTCTTTAATTTAGGTGAGATTTCAAGAATTCTAAAATACGCTTTGTAATCCTGCAAAATTCACCTCCATATACTAGAATACCACTACATTTTTCATATATTGTCTATAACCTATATTGAATATCTTTGAATTTGTAAGACCACTTTTTTAATAATAAAAGTAGATATTACCTATAATTTATAAACCTGCAAACGGAGTACTAATATATTTCTAAACAACAATTAATCAGTCTAAAAATCTCTAAAATAATATCAAATCTCCGAACTGTCTAAACCAATAATATAAATGTCAAAACCTCTAAATAAATAATTAAGTCTTGATAAGGATAAAGTCTAAATCCTAATCAATGAAATGAGTTAGCTCTCCATCACACAGTCCCAGACCCCATCAGCACCTGCCAGAAAAAGAATATAGCACGAGTCAAACACCCAGTACAGATTTGAAATACAGTTTATAAAACAAGATATCATAAATAAATAATCTGCAATTTATAATAAAACAACAATTTTAAAAATAAGTAAGGTTGAAGTAACGAAGGGTTAGAATATTCCATACCGAGATCAGAACAGATACAAATACACACATCATAGGTATCTAATGCGTGCAACAGAACGAATAACGTGTACGACATATACAGCGTCACCGTAAATCAAATCACAAGTCAAACTCTGGGTGTACCCACGTATCCTGAACAAATATCAAATGCGCAAAATCTCCTCTCAAGAGCTAACAGAAAGATACGTCGTGACCAATCACACTGTCACGGAAGTGTCATGTCATTGGTGCCGCAATGACATGGCTGGCTGTAGTACCCTACAACTGGTTAACACAGTATACCCTATATCACTCTAAGGGTTCAAATAAAATAGTTTTGCAAATTTTAAAATCACCTTATGCGGATATATCAAATATTTTTAAAAAATTCGTAACTGGAACAAATTCTAAAATCACTGAAACACATATTTAAATATTTTAAAATGGAAATGAGACAAGTATCTAAACATTTCACAACAAAATTAAACGGATACTTTAATATTTTGAAACATAACTGAGACAGGTGATTTTGAAAAAGAACGGAAAGATATATTCAAATATTTTAAAAAAATGATTTGATATTTGTATTTTATTCAAAATCACAGATGAAACAGATTTTAAAATAATTTTAAAAAGTCAAAATATTTGAGACAAATAATAACGGAGCGAACAGAAGGACGAAGAAACCATATTTATAGTAATAAGAGTTGTTAGGAAATGAATATCACACAGGGGGTGAATGTGTTTGACTGTTTTTGTGCTTTTCTTGAATGTTTATGGTTGAACAATGTAAACTAAATCTTGTAATGAAATGTGTTCATGCAAAATTTAAGATTGCAGAAAAAAAATAACACAGATCTTCAGAACTCACTTAATTTTATATTAAAATTAAGACGGTTTTGCTACAAAATTTCTAGGCTCTTTGTTGATAAATAGCTTAACTTCTCCTTGAGAGTGTTACAAGAAATTTGATCTAAAATATTGTTACAACTGACTAAAGGACCATTGTTAACTTTATAACTTAGTTAACTGCTGGTTTACACAGTGTGTAATAAGACATGCTATTAGAGATTCGAGTTGGTTGTGTTTGGATTTTTAGGGTTTTCTGAGTTTCTGAATCATTATGAGGCTTTCTGCTCTTCCTCTCACATCTTCTCCTCATTTCTTCATCTTTCTTGTCAACCTCCTTCTTCTTCTCTCCACCCTTACTGTCAGATGGCTTACTGGACTGACTTGGATTTGAGCCAGAAGGGTTTTGATCATCTTTCTTCTGCTCATCTTCATCCAAGTCATCCTCGTTGATTTGTATTTTGGGCAAGTTGGCTTCTGTATTGTCCAGATTTCTCCTCAGTAGCTTTATCATTTCCATATCATCATTGTTCTTGTTTTTCTTAGCTCTTAAGCCAGTTCCTAGGATCATGATAAGCTTCTTGTTGCTCATGACACAATGTTTGGGGATCTGAAAATAATTGAAGTGATTGGTGTTTGGACAGATGCATGTTATACCCTTGCTTGGCTGTAAATATGTTTCAGGAAAAGCAGCCATTTGAGCATCCATCAATCCAGTCAACAGTAAGGTATCTTCATGAGTTATAACTTTGACTTTGCTGATGAAGATAACTAACTCAGATGCCAACCTTGAGATAAGGTAATTTAGGGACACTTGCATATATCTGTCTGTCCCCGAGTCATTTGCATTGATCACTATTCTCTTGTCCAAAAAGTTGTCCTGATTGACCACGATCACTCTTATGAAATTGATTGTCTTGTCCAGGGCCTTCTTGTATGTGAAGAGATTGTTATTAAGAGAAGCTTTTAGAGCTGTGAGTAATTCATCAAACTCTTTGCTCAGACTAGGTCCTTCAACAGCCCTCATAAGTCTCTCCATGTCAAGATCAACTTCTTTAGATTTCTTTTCAGCACCCTGGACTTGCTTTTGAGATGACCTTGATCGTGTCAACCTAGCCTCTATCTCGCCCTTAGTCTTTTTGACAGGCATTAGAAGGGGAGCGGGCATTTCAGGCCTTATTTGTTCAGGCCTTATTTGTTCAGGCAAAGAAGGTAGTGGTATGTTGAGTTTACCCATGATGGCTCCCAAGGCTACAAAATTCTGTATTTAAAGATGCTTATGGGAGTCCACCAGGGTTTGGATATCTGTTTGTTGGCTCTTGACAAGAGATGTCAAGGCCTGAACTTGTACAGTGAGAGAAGAGTTGGAGTCTTGCAATGCTGTGACTTGACCTTGTAGGGACTGAATTTGCAGATTTGTTGAAGTGGATCCAGACTCATAAGAGCTGCTAGATGTGCCAAAGTATTCTTCTACAGCCCGTTTGATCCCTTCCATTAGCAAAGATGAAGGCTTATATCTGCTCTGGTGAAGTTGATCCAGCTGGACTTTGGTCTCATTTGAGTGAGTAATTTATTGCTGGACCACTGTATGGAGATTGACGAAGGATAGTTTGAGGTTTTTGACTTCCTTCTCAATACAGGAAAGATCCATCCTAGCCATTTGCTCAGTAAAATGCTTGAATTTAGAAGAGATCTGCTCTTGAGATGGTATGATCTTGTCCATTTTCTCATTCACCGGTTTTCTGATTCTGTCTTCATGGCCAGTAAGCTTGATTTCAAGAGCCTTACCAAACAGATGAAATGCTTTGAGCTGAGCTTTGTATACATCTGTAATGGCATCATAGACAGTTTCTGGACTCAAGTCTTTTGCATTGTTTCCCAGAATGGTAACATACTCTTCTCTGAATCTGGCCAGAACTTGATTCATCTCCAAGGCAAAGTCATCAGACAACCATGCATCCACATTCCCATCTTGCTCAGCATCATTAACAATTTTATCCTTTTGCTCCTCAACCTCTTCATTGTAAGCAAGCATGATAGCTTGATAGTCCTGGTTGCTCATATTTGAAGTCAGGATATGCTGTGAGATGTTGGCCAGTCCAGGTATCTGCTCTACTAGTAGATCATCTATAGAAGTTGGTTGAGAAGCAGATTCTTGTAGCCACTGAGAGAGTATGTGAGATTGTTGAGGTTGTGAGGTGGATGGTTCATCAGAAACACCTGTGACCGGGGTCACAGTTTGACTCACAGATGGTTTTGTGGTTTTGATAGTGTGTTGTCCTCCACTTGTAGTGGGAACCTCTAATTGAATTGGAGGGGATTTGACTGAGTTACTGTCATGTACATCATTTTCAAACCCTTGTGTGTCTTGCAATACACTTGCACTTGAATATGCTATGCTTGCCTCCCCTATGATAGGATCATGGGCAATTGTACTTCTAGCTTCAACTGCCAAGGCAATCTCTGCTAGAGTTGTGAGGGGAGTTGTACCTTCTTGAGGAACCTCCAATTCAATTGGAGAGGATTTAGATAGCTCCCCCTCAGGAGTACTACCCTCAAACCTTTCATTCTGTGAAGACTGTTTTGCACATGAAGGTGCATTAGAAGTATCCATGGGGACTTCAGTAAAAACTGATGAATCCCCCATGTTTGTGATGGTGTCATCAAGGTCTACCCCAACATGTAGTCTCTCACCATCTAAATGGAGTGTCTGAGTGGTGAGCAAAGCTTCTTGAGCTAAGTCACTTGATTTTTGTTGCACTTGAGAAGTGGATTCAAGTGGAGTTGGAATAGAAGAAATTTTAGTTATAAGAATTTGTTGCACAGTTGTGAGTGTTGGCAGCTCCCCCTGAATAGATGAGGGAGCTTCAAGTGATGTGTTCTCACAGTGTGTGCCTTCCTTGTTTCTCCTACCATACACTTGAATTGCTTCACGTGCTGGCTGTGCAGACTCACTCCTGGTTATTTTTACAACTGCATCCTATTGGGAGGATGCAGAGGTGGCTAGAGTGGTCAGCTCAGGTTGTTTACTTCTTTTGGATCTTTTGACCAGAGGTGATTCTCTTTCAGCTATCTCCTCACCACTCTCAGTTATGACAGTCAAGGTTACCTCATTTCTCTTTTTTTTACTCACCTCATCCTTTTGAGAAGATGAGGTGGTTGGTTGCCTAGCTTCTAAAGGTTTTGAAGAAATGGTTGCAGCTTGGGAAGATCCCTGTGGGTGTTCCTGTGTTTGTACTTCCACAGGTTCAGGGATCATAGCTGTGCTAGATTGATTACCAATACTTCTCATGTCTGGCATAGAATAAGGATAAGTCTTAAATCTTTCAATCATGAAAGGTGTTAACTTAAGACTTACTAGAATCTTATTCTTAGTAAGAAGTGATCCAAATAAAATTTTAGATACTTGCTTACAATTGCCAATTAGTGTTCTATTCACACCTTCTAGCATGTGTATGTCATTCACCTTATAATTTAAAGCTGACATAATAAATCTAGACAGAAAGATCTCCTTACCTCTTGATTCCAATGGTATAGTCAACCTGGTGCTCAGCTCCTCCAATATGTAGTGTCCTACATTTATTTGTTTATTGTGAGCCATCAAGTAGACCAGTTTCTGGACAACACTGGATATGTTGTCAAATCCTGACTTTCTGCAGGTAAATGCCCGTATCATAGAGTCAATTAGGAATGACCATTCCCTTCTCAGATACTTCTTATTCATGCTGTCCAGTTTAATCATCTCTGAAAAGTTTATGAAGTCCATGAACTCATGCAACTCATCCTGAGTTGGAGCCTCCACCAGATTTTCAGTGGGAATGCCCAAAGCATTATTAACATCATCCTCAAGAATCTCCACTTGCTGCCCGTTAATTATGCAGTTTATCACTATAGTCGCAGCTTGATTCTCATGCACAACTGTCCTGGTTGTTGCTGTGTTCCAGAAATCACCTAGCACATTTAAGTACAACACAAGATTGACAGTTAGAGCACCTACAAAGTAGGTCTCATAAAGGAACTTAACAAAGCACTGAAAGACTTCAGGTGCTTGATTTGCATCTAGAAATGCAAGAAAGTTGGTTTCCTTGGGGAGAAAGGGTACAAGATTGTTGGTTGCCATTGATATGAGTATGAAGTTTAGTGGGTAAAAGAGATTTGTGAGAAAGAAGTAAAAACGAGAGAAAAATCGGTTTTGGATTAAAAGCTAGGTCACTTTAGATCTCGAAAGTTGTAAGTAAGTGTATGTACAGCTTCCTGTGTTGAATAAGTTTATGTATCGGCTTCTAATTGCAGGTTGAGGTTCAGTCTCCTGCTGATGTTCCAGCCACCACTGCTCCGACACCTGTATCCATTCCCTCTCAGGTACAAATATTTGACAAATATTGTCGAGCACTTACACATTTTCAGCTTCCTGTGTTAAATATGTTTATTTATCGGCTTCTAATTGCAGGTTGAGGTTCAGTCTGCTGATGCTGTTCCAGCCACCCCTGTTCCCACAGCTGTATCCATTCCCCCTCAGGTACAAATCTTTAACAAATATTTCCATTCTATGCACCTACACATTTTCAGCTTCGTGTGTTGAATATGTTTATGTATCGGCTTCTAATTGCAGGTTGATTATACTACTCCAGTACCGTTCCACAGATCTATGATATTTCAAACTATTCCACTAAAGGTATTATTTGTTCCCTACTATGCCAACTAAATGGGATTAAAATGGATTAATTCCCTATAAATTCTAGTTTTTCCTCTAGTTGCTTATTAGTTTTTAGGTTAATTTCCCGTGAAATATCTTCAATTTCATACAACTAGTTATAAATGGATTAAACAAAGTGTTAAATGTGTACTTAATTTATAATTTAATTGCAGATGTTACTCCAGAATCTTTAGAGACCTCTTCCTCCCTTGTCACTCAATTTGTACATTTGGGCATGGGCGAGTCTTCTGTTCCTAGTGAGCTACGGGACATGTTTGATGTAATAACTCTTAACTCTTTTTTAAAATAAATGGCCTTAGATTAACTAGTTCCAAATGTTCTAATTATGTTTTTGTTTATTTTGTAGATGGACTCAGTTGAAGATTTGGTGGAGGATGCGGCGAAATGAGGTGGTCCTGAGCGGCATGGTGATATGACAAGGCCACTGAAAAATCGGAAAGTGAGGTGGTTGTATCGACATTTCTGGAGTTTAGAGGTTGATTACATTTGGCGTGATCACAGGGAGCGGGGCGTTACTTATCCTCTTACACATAGCCAAGTAAAAACTTTGCGACCAGAGTATTGGGTGGAGGATGATGTTCTCAATGCCTATGGTGAGCTCTTGAGACTTAGAGAGGATAAACTCTGGGAAAAATGGGAAAAAATTCCCAGAACTGAAAGTTTCAAGCCCAGGCGGTATTACATTGCTCCTAGCTTTTTCATGGCGATGGAACTTGAGTATTGTCCTAACTTGAAGGTACTCTATAAACAAATACCAATGCTCCTACCTGCTTTTCTATAAACAGATATCAATTATGCTGTATAAATATTAACCTATTTTTTGACTTGTAATTGTAGGCTTCTCCGAGTACCCTAGAAGGTGATGCCAAGAAGTCAATGGAGAAGTTCTTTAGAGATTATGCTGACAAGGGGGGTAGCTTGCCTCTTCAGTTTTGTGACTTTGCATTTTTTCCCACATGTGATAACACTCATTGGTTCTTGTTTATTGTTAATCTCAACAAAATGAGAGTGCTAAACATTGATCCTCTTAGGGACGACAAAGACACACTAGGGAACATCGCTCACCCCAGCCAGTATTACATTATGGTAACTATATCATTCTTTAATTCCCTACCACTAGTTTTAAATAGATTAATAATGAAATAATGACTTGCTAGGTTCATTTCCCGTGAAATATCATTCTTTAATTCCCTACCACTAGTTTTAAATAAATTAATAATGAAATAACGACTTGTTAGGTTCATTTCCCATGAAATATCATTCTTTAATTCCCTACCACTAGTTTTAAATAGATTAATAATGAAATAATAACTTGCTAGGTTCATTTCCCGTGAAATATCATTCTTTAATTCCCTACCACTAGTTTTAAATAGATTAATAATGAAATAATGACTTTCTAGATTCATTTCCCGTGAAATATCATTCTTTAATTCCCTACCACTAGTTTTAAATAGATTAATAATGAAATAATGACTTGTTAGGTTCATTTCCCGTTATTTTTATCTAAATATGTGTAAAATTTTGCAGGAAAAGTTGATCCCATATATGCTCATCCATCTCGATTTCCATTGAAATATATGGGGGTTCATGGTCTTGATGCTCGACCCAAGCAAGATGGTGGCAAAGATTGTGGTGTATATGTCTCCAAGTACATGGACACTATGCTCAACGGGATCTCTTTGCCATCAGCTGTGTGGAACGCTAAAGTTGATGTACAGACTTTTCGCTATCGGATGGCACACGGGTTATCAAAAGGGGCTGCTAGACACATTTCTGAGTAGGGTATTCAACAAAGAGAGGCGGGACACTAGTTTGTTATTTGATTAGTGACTTATAGTTACTTTAGACATATTTTGCTCGGTTGTATTTTATTCAGATTGGTTGTATTTATTTTGGTTGGTTAGATGTATTTATTTTAGTTGGTTTGTTTATAGTTGGCATGTCAAGGCCATTTATTTTTAAGTTTAGTTTAGTTTGCTTTGGTTTTAGTTGGCATGTCAAGGCCTTTTATTTTTAAGTTTAGTTTGGTTTGGTTTTAGTTGGCATGTCAAGGCCATTTATTTTTAAGTTTAGTTTGGTTTGGTTTATTTTTAGTTGGCATGTCAAGGCCATTCATTTTATAGGTTTTTCGTTGGCTTAAAAACAAATAGGCCATGCCGGTTTTTTTATTTTACAGGTTAAGTTTAACTTAAAAACAAAGAGGTAATGCCTTTTTTTTTTCAAAAAAACTGTCCAAATCTAGAAAATTTGTAATAAAAACTATCATTAATTCGGTTTATTTTTGTTTAGCATTATTAGAATTTGTTAATATGTACTTTGAAATATTAATGAATTTTAATTAAATATTTTTAATATTGTTAATGTTAGTATTTGTGGCATTATTAATAATCTCAAAAAAAGAAGTGACTCCAAAAAAAAAATTGAAAAAAAGTTATTTTTGAAGATTTTTTTTTCAAAGTTGGGCAGAAAGTTTTTAGTAAAACAGAAAAAGTAAGGCACGTTGGCTAAAACATTTGCAAGTACAGTGACCAATCTGCAAAATTGTGGAAAACATAAATTACCCCCACAATGAAACATTGCAGGTGCCGCAATGAAATATTGCGGGGGTAATTCCTGTTTTCCAGTATTTTATAGTTTGGTCACTGTACTTGCAAATATTTTATTTTTCATATAATACTTTTTTTGTTTTACAGAAAACTTTCTTCCCAACTTTGAAAAAAAAATCTTCAAAAATAATTTTTTTTCAATTTTTTTTGGATTCACTTCTTTTTTTGGGATTATTAATAATGCCAACAAGTACTAAAATTAACAATATTAAAAATATTTAATTAAAATTCATTAATATTTCAAATTACATGATAAGAAATTATAATCATTTTTTTCCTTTTTTTCTAATAATCTCGAGGGACAATTTCTTCTATCATGGCCTTCTTCCCTCGCCCCACAAAAACTGCACTTTCGAAATTGTTTATTTGAACTTGACGTCTCGATACCACTTTTGAATCTACCCGCTTTTGGACGTCCTTTTGTTTGTGACCTTGGGGGATCTAATAACGGATCATCTTCTTCATCATCACTTTCATAGTCCTCATTTTTTTTTCTCTCTCTTCTCCCGGAAAAGACTTAATCACATACTCCTTTTCTCTCTCGATCACGTTCATCAAGTAATTGTACCGTGGAACGGAGCAACTACCAATAACGGACAAAACTTGGAATGCTTTACACAATCCACTATATCTTGCCGTTTGAGATTCTACAACAGTATCAAGCATCCGAAGGGTACACGGCAGAGGTCCCACAACTTTGTTTCTGTTTATTGTCCACCTCATTGTGATAAGATCTGGCGGTATCATCGTCTTTTGTTTCTTGTTAAGGTAACGGATCATGTGTCTACAAATCATCTCGGAATGTTCAAATTTTTTACATGTACAAGAATAACTCCCGTCGATGGAAACCTTCAAGAAAAAATTCCATCTATAAATCTCCGGCAAGGTGGACTTTTCTACCAAATACATCTTTGAAAGATAATCTCCACAACCTTTCATGCTTTTCACAACAAAAGATTGACTTTTTTGAAGCTTTTTTTGAAATCGCTTAAACATCTCTTTTGTGTATATCTTGGAGGCATGTATCTCCATTGACAAGTTAGAGAATAGTCTCCTTTCCTTGTACTCGGTGTCAAAATTAGCTTGAACCTCCCGTAAATATTGTGACTCCAAAGCTTTTTGTGAATTCTCAATGAATTCTTTCAAACCAGTCGACGCTTTCACATACTCATCAAAAAATGAATTCAGAGACTCGCTCCTTGACGTGGTAGTCATACCGGCGGCAAAATGTTGTTTCGTGAAAGCAAAAACCCATTATCGTCTAATTGCATACATATCATTTAGCCAATTGTGATTTTCAAGATCGTATTTCTCTTTCAAATCCTCCCACCTACCTTCAAATTCCGTAGGTAACAATGACTTGTAGATACATGCATTAAAATCCGTCTTGAACTCCGAGTATTGAGTATACAAAGTAGATAGTCTCTCGGGAAACTTGCTACTAATATGCCACGTACAATATGTATGGTTGGTGTTAGGTATAACCTCGACAATGGCATTACTTAAAGCGATGTCTTGATCCGTAATAATGGTAATAGGTGGCTTGTTATCGACCGCTTCCAACTAAGTCTTCAAAACCTATCTATAAGAAGTCTCTTTCTCATCCCTTACAAGTGCAAATCCAAATAAAATATTTTGGTAGTGGTGATTCACTCCCGTAATTGGAATAAAAGGCATGTCATACCTATTAGTCCAATATGTCGAGTCAAAAGTTACCACATCTCCAAAATTCTTGTACGCGTTAAGCGAACGAGGATCAACCCACACCAAACCCCTAATCCGATTCTCCTCATCCACATCCACTCGGTAGAAAAAATTTCCATCACTTTGTTTTTGCAAGTCTCGTAACAAAACCAATCCACACTTCGCATCACCTGAATCAAAAATCCATCTTCGAATGTCACGTATTACATTTCGTACGTCTTGAGCGGAAAAACCAACTTTTTCAATACCACCACACGTCTCACTAAGTAAATTCATCACTTTCGGGGTCTCGATACCCGATTTGTTGAATAACTCAATCAAATATCAGGTAAATGGATCTATGTTGCGTGATCTTTGAATGAATTTTACCTTATCCGATGTAACCATAGCATCATTGTGCTCTAGGTTAACCTTGGTTACTTCCCATTTGTTTGAGCTTACTTTGTGAGCAACACACATACGAGCACGATAACAAGTTCGAGGAATGGCATCTCGAGGTCGTTTCCCTTTAACCCTATCTTCAACTTCCAAGGGTTTTGGGCCCAATATTCCACCCTTTCGACATATACAAACGTGACGATATACCACCATTTCTTGAATGCCTATGACTATTTCGAATAATTATCTCGAACCCTATACTTCGACCATAACCTCGATAAAAACTTTCCGCTTCATCCAACGAATCAAATATCATACCAACACAAGGAACTACATCATTCATATTTCCAATAAAATTTTCATCATTAATTTTATCATCATCATCGCCATTAAAAGAATCATTACTATCATCGGAATCACCGTGAACATCGTAATTCTTCCAACCAAAACCAACATCATCATCACTATGCGTTTTTCCCTTCCCCAGATCATTAACTTTATCTTCAATACTATCAGCATCTATTACTTCATCATCATTAAAATTTTTACGATAAACCCTCTTTTTTGTGGGGGGGGTAACATAATTAAAATCGTTATGATCACTAGATGAACTTGAATAATCAAATAAATAAGAAGCCATGAATTTTGAATACTAACCTTGATTTTCAGAAGAATAAATTTGAGCAGAATGTTAAGCAGCAGTAAAAACACCAGTATAAGATCAAAGGTACAGACAAATTAAGGTAGGTGTGTGCATTTAATGCACGGCCGCAATGTTTCATTGCGGCAGCCGCAATGAAACATCTGCCGCAATGAAACATTGTGGCACTGTACACGCCCACAAACCAACAGCTGTAAGTATTTACAGTTTTTTTAAAACTGTACAACACCCCCCCCCCCTCCGCAATGTTTCATTGCGGTGGATACTTCAACCCGCAATGACTCATTGCGGTTGGGTCTTTTTTTATTTATTTTTGATATTTTCTTTAAAATTAGAAAATTAATCAAATAAAATATTAAAAAATAGTTTCTAGACTTATTATATTTTATTTAATATGTTAAATTTAATTTCAAAATATAAATATTTATAAGAGTAACTTAATTATAATATGCAACTATTTTACATAGTTTTGTGAATATTTGGCACAATAGTTGTGTCAGATGATATTTCTTGACATATAAGTTATAAAATATTAATTTCAAATATCCAATTATACGGATGTTAAAATATAATTATATATTTAATATGTTAAATTTTAATTTCAAAATATAAATGTTTATAAGAGTAACTTAATTATAATATGCAACTATTTTACATAGTTTTGTGAATATTTGGCACAATAGTTGTGTCAGATGATATTTTTTTGACATATAAGTTATAAAATATTAATTTCAAATATCCAATTATACGGATGTTAAAATATAATTATTCTAATCATATCAAAAAATTACACTATTTTTTAAATTTCATCCTTTATATTAATAATGGAAAGCGTATTTGTTATTTTTCTTTAAAATTAGAAAATTTATCCAAAAAAATATTAAAAGTATATTTTAATGAAACAATAAAGCAGTGATTTAATTTCTTAAATAACAAAAAATCATATTTTAATGAATTAATTTGTTTCCGATAATAACGGAGTTAAAAAGTATATAATTAATTTTAACAACCACTTGTTCTATATTGCTATGATTGTTTATTGATCGAAAGATGTCATCTTCCGAAGACACCTTTCGATCAATAACACATTTGTACTGTATAATGAAGTTATGATGAATTAAATATTTTTTTCTAAACAATTTTTCCATTTTAAAAGACAAATAAGAATAAAAAGGTATAAAAAAACCCTCCCGCAATGTGTCAATGCGGCAGGTGGCCGAGATATTTTTATATAGTTTGTTACTAAGAAATGTTTAACATTTTGGGGGCTAAGTTGTTTTATATTTTTTTATAGGTAACGAAAATTCGATAAAATTTCATTTTTTTAGTTTTTCACATTTTCAATTTTTAGCATTATATTTGTTTACTATTAATTAAAAATTGATAAAATAAATTGGACAAGTACAAGAAAAATAAAATATTAAATAATTTATTTCATTTAAATATAAATGGAGTACATTCAAATATTTTTTTAAACAAAATATATACTAACTTAAATATTTTATTCCGACAAGAATGATCAAGCTTTAATGGTGTTGGAAGAACCGCCTTTATCACCCTTATCGTCGTCCTTCTTTTTCTTCAACTTTTCCGCCTTCGCTTTCGCCTCATTTTCTTTTTTTTTTCTTGCGCTCAAGCGCCATTTGAATATGGCGGAGAGCTATTTCCATGTCTTCTTCTCTTTCGGGCCCGTCGTAAGCAACACCATCGATAATTACCTTGTTATTGTCGTAATCATAGTAGAAAACCATTTTTCGGAAAATAGAGAAGAGAATGTTGAAGAGAAAATGTAGAATGAAAAAAAATGAGATTACAAGAGCTATTTATAGGCTGAAAATCGGAATTTTAAAAACCAAAAATTAAATTTAGACAAAAAAAAATATTGCGGAAGCTGAGGGGTAGGACTGTTGAATAATCTGCCGCAATGAAACAAACAACTGCCGCAATGAAACAATGCGGTGGTTGACCAGTCAATTTTTATTGCCGTAATGAAACAATGCGGTGGGTCGGTCAAACTTCTCAACGTTTGACCAGTCAATTTTAATATTGACACAAAAATTGATATTGATTTAATATTTGCACAAAAAATAAATTTGAATTCACAAAAAAATGTATAAAATTAATAATATAAATTTCATTATTAAAATTGGTAATATTATTTTTGACATATAAGTTATAAAATATTAATTTCAAATATCCAATTATAGGGATGTTAAAATATAATTATTCTAATCATATCAAAAAATTACAATATTTTTTAAATTTCATCCTTTATATTAATAATGGAAAACATATTTTTTTCTTTAAAATTAAAAAATTTATCCAAAAAATATTAAAAATAGTTGACTTTTTATATCTCATTTAATATGTGAAATTTTATTTTCAAAATTTAAATGTTCAAAAGAGTAACTTAATTAAAAAATGTAACTATTTTACATAATCTTGTGAATATTTGGCACAATAGTTGAGTAAGATGATATTTCTTGATATTTAAGTTATAAAATACAAATTTTGACGATCCAATTATACGGATGTTAAAATATAATTATTGTAATCATATCAAAAAATTACAGTATTTTTTAAATTTCATCCTTTATATTAATATTAATTCATACTCATCATATAATAATTCAATATTAATATTTAAAATATTCATATTTTATATCATTATATTGAATTAATACATGATGAGTATGATTTATTGTTAGTCCCTTAACAATAAGACAAGAATTACAGAAGGGGGGTTGAATGGAATTCTTGAAACTTTTTCTTGAAATAATAATGTTCTAACTCGAATATATATATATAAGTGTGAATTGATTAGCACAATGCGGAATAGTTACTTAAATGAATCAAAACACAAGTAATTAAAAACAAGAGTCTTTAAAAACTTTCTGGTGGATTTGAATGATTCCACCAGTGATATATATTATATATATCGAGAGAACCCTGTGTGCAAAAATGCTCACAGCTGCTTACAAATATTGAACAACTAAGAATGCAGAGAAATACTAAAAATTCTGCTTACAAATGTTTCTCTGCTTCTGTCTACTTAATTTCTATAGTTGCTACATCTTGGTTTATATATATCACCAAGATTACAAAATAATGAGACAGGATAATAAAATAAAAACTATCTAGTCTATTACAATGCTACTTCATTACTCTATTCCAGCATCTTTGAATATCTTCATAATAGCGTGAAAATAGAAATGCTTCTTTGTTCTCGAAAACCCAGTTGAATAGGCTACCACATTCCATTTGCATCCACTCGACGCATGTGACTGTGTTGTCACTGTCAACAGATATTTGAATTCTTTATCCATCGGGTTCATGATCATCCGTCGAGATATTGATCATCCGTCGGGTTGTTGATCATCCGTCGAATTCATTGTTTGTTCATCTGTCGGGTAGCAATCAGGCACTAGACTTCATTTCACTTATGTAGAATTACAAGACATCATCTATGTATAATTAATCAACCTATTCTGCATATCTAACTAAAGTCATCATGACTTAAGTACTACTACAGATTTTAAACAATGTGTATGCAGAAATGTGCTACAGACTTATTGTTACATAAGCTACTCACTCGATGGATAATAAGTCATCATCCGTCGGGACTATATTGAGTCATCCGTCGGGACTATAAACCTTATCCGTCGAGTGCTACATAATTTCACTAAGTAAAATCTACCAAGATGTTTTGTTCATGAAATCATCAAGTACACAATATATACACAACAATCTCCCCCAATTTATGTCTACTGGAATTGTAGCCATAAATTAAGAGACACTTGATGATAACAAAACATCTTAAAAATACAACTTTAAAATAAAGTAGATATTACTGAAAAGTGCTTCAATTAACAAAATGTACAAAGTTTTGCTCACAGTCATTTTCAAGATGCTCCTCTAGCCTGAGCAGATTTATCTAGTTCCTTGAAGGTCTGGATCTCTTTCCAAGCTTTCTGTTGTTTTCCTCAATCTGATTTTGGAGCTGCCTGTGGAATTCCAGTTCATCAGATTCTGAGAGATTTAACTTTCCCTGCATTTCCAAAAGAGTCTCATTGCTGGAGATGCTCAATTGGTCTTCTAATCTGAAAAATCTTCTCACTCCTTTATCATCCATGAACTCCATCAGCCAGTAGGGCCTTAGATGCACTCTTCTCCCTGTGTAGGGGATAATTAGAGTCTTTAGGAGTGCATCTTTAGCTCTAACACTCCTTAGTTCTTCAATCTTCTTCAGTACCAATCTTCTTGCAGTAATATTGAACCCTAAGTTCTTCTTGAAGGATGAATAAACTTTAATCAGTACAGCTTGGCTTTCATGAAGGATCCTGTGAAGTGGCTATTGAATCTCCTTTCCTCCTTTGTACTTGAACACTAACCTTTCAGGTAGGTTTCTGTATGCATCAATTTCTCTCACTTCATCTAGTTCATCTAGATAGAGGTTTAGATCAGAAAATTCTTTGATGTCACATAAGTACATGTAATCTCCCTTACTGACTTTAGATTGATCTTTGACTAGAGATTTGGATTTGAGAGGTGACAACTTCACTTTCTTGACTGCTTTTGACTTTGTTCTCTTTGGCTTGTTAAGGATTGGAAAATAGAAGTCAGGAATTGGTATGTTCTCCCATTCTACTGGTTCATCCTTAGGCACTATAGGTTCACCATGGATGCTCCTGTAAGGATCCACCACTTTGATATCTTCAAATATCACAGAGGGTTTTGATGCTTGAGTTGTGGTTGGAGTGGATTCCTTGGGAAATTGATGTTAGGTCACACACACTGTAGAAGGGGGTTGAATACAGTATATAGCCCAATCAAATCGAATTCAAAGAACACAAGTAACAGAAAACAAACTTTATTAAACTCTATTATAATGTAGAACTGTCCTCTCTCAGTGATGAACAAATATCACGAGAGCTGCTAGGGTTACAATGAATAATATTCTCGATAATGATAACACTTATAGTGTAAACCTTATATCTGTGTGTATATACTACACAGTTACAAGATAATCGCTAATTGATATGGAATATAATTCTGCTTCCTAAAATATATCAATCAGTTATCTTTTCTTCCAAGTATTCTATTCTTCATAGAATTCCTTCTTCATGCATATCTCTTCTTGCGTTTGTCTTGATCTTCTTTCCTTTCAATTAACCACCTTCCTTATCTGAAAGTTTCCTTTAAGTCCTGATATTATCTCCTGATAAATATCTCCTGAACCTTAAGTACTGATAACTTAAGTTCTGACTTCAGTATAAGTGCTGATTTCCAGTTAAGTACTAGTTTGTCCTGTTTAAGTAAGATCTGAAAACTAAACACAAATCATATTAGACATGACAGTAAATAGGGATTTTAAAGTATGTTAACCCATAATCCAGTAACTGATTCTTTATCCAAAGAATCTGTGCACAATAGCTTCCTGCAGCAATGTACTCTACTTCTGCAGTTGATATGGAAATTGACTTTTGTTTCTTGCTAAACCAAGAAACCAATCTGCCTCCAAGAAATTGGCAACTTCCACTTGTGCTTTTTCTGTCAATTTTGCATCCTGCAAAATCTGCATCTGAGTAACCTATTAGTTTAAAGTCTGATTCTCTAGGATACCACAATCCCAGATCAGCTGTTCCCTTAAGATACTTGAAAATTCTTTTCACAGCTGTTAAGTGAGGTTCTCTTGGATCTGCTTAAAATCTTGCACAAAGACAGGTAGCATACATGATATCAGGTCTACTAGCAGTTAGATAGAGTAGTGAGCCAATAATACCTCTGTAATCAGTAATATCTACTGATATACCAGTATCCTTATCCAATTTTGTTGCAGTGGCCATGAGAGTGGATGCACTTGAACAATCTTGCATTCCAAATTTCTTCAGCAAATTTCTGGTGTACTTGGTTTGACAAATAAAAGTGTCTTCTTCATTCTGCTTGACTTGAAGTCCCAGAAAATAGCTAAGTTCCCCCATCATACTCATTTGATATCTTTATTGCATTAGTTTGGCAAACTTCTTGCAAAGTCTGTCATTTGTGGAACCAAAAATATAATCATCAACATATATCTGCACCAAAAGTAAGTCCTTTCCATGGTTGAGGTAGAACAGAGTTTTGTCAATAGTTCCTCTGTTAAATCCACTTTCCAGAAGAAACTGAGCTAAAGTCTCATACCATGCTCTTGGAGCTTGCTTAAGGCCATAAAGTGGTTCATCAAGCCTGTAGACATGATTTGGAAATTTGGAATCTACAAAGCCTGGAGGTTGTTCAACATATACTTCCTCTTCCAATTCTCCATCGAGAAAAGCACTTTTCACATCCATTTGAAAGATAGTGAACTTTTTGTGAGCATCATAAGCCAAAAATATCCTTATGGCTTCCAATCTAGCAACTGGTACAAATGTTTCATCATAATCAATTCCCTCCTGTTGAGAATATTCTTTTGCAACCAGCCTTGCTTTATTCCTTGTAATTATGCCATCACTATCAGTTTTGTTTCTGAATACCCACTTTGTACCGACAACAGATCTGTTCTTTGGTCTTGACACTAGGGTCCAGACTTTATTTCTTTCAAATTCATTTAACTCTTCCTGCATTGCTTGCACCCAATCAGCATCTTGAAGAGCTTCTTCTACTTTCTTTGGTTCAGTCTGAGAAAGAAAAGAATTATAGAGACATTCACTTGAAGTAGATGTTCTAGTTCTGATACCTGCATCAGGATTTCCAATAATTAAGTCAGGTGTATGTGATTTAGTCCACTTTCTTGCAGATGGAAGGTTTTCTCTAGAACTGGATGCTCCCCCATGATCCATTCTATCTTCATCAACATTTTCTGATGCTCCCCCTGAAATTATGCTCTCTGAGTTGGATCCTTCAGAATTTGAGTTTTCAGAATTATCAGAACTTGGCTTTCAGAACTTGATGAATCAGAACTTGAAGAGCCAGTTGTATGTTCTGATGCTTCTTGAGATGTGGTTGTATCTTCAGTATGCTCCCCCTGCACAGGTGCATCTTCCTTTGGCGTAGTCACCACAGTTTCAATAACATCAGAGTTTAATCCATCAGAGTTTGCAGTATCAGGATTTAAACTGTTAGGATTTTCAGTATCAGAATTTAAGTCTTCATTTTCAAATCTCAGCTGATCATGATCATTGAAATCTTCAAGTCCAGTAATCTTCTTAACATCAAAGGAGACATTGATAGATTCCATGACAACCCTTGTTCTTAAATTGTAGACTCTGAAGGCTTTTGTGGAAAGTGGATATCCAACAAAAATTCCTTCATCAGCTTTTAAATCAAATTTGGATAGCTGTTCAGGGTGAGTCTTAAGAACAAAACACTTGCATCCAAATACATGAAAATACTTCAGATTTGGCTTCTTTTTCTTCACCATATCATATGGTGTCTTTCCATGCTTGTTAATGAGTGTTGCATTCTGAGTAAAACAAGCAGTCTGCACAGCTTCAGCCCAAAAATAGGTTGGTAGCTTTGCTTCATCAAGCATTGTTCGTGCAGCTTCAATAAGAGTTCTATTCTTTCTTTCAACAACTCCATTTTGCTATGGAGTTCCAGGAGCAGAAAATTCCTGCTTTATTCCATGGTCTTTGCAGAACTCTTCCATGATCAAATTCTTGAACTCAGTGCTATTATCACTTCTTATGATCTTCACAGAATCTTTGACCAATTTATCCAGTTGCTTGACATGATTAATCAAGATAGATGCAATTTCACTTTTTGTGTGTAAGAAATACACCCATGTGTATCTGATGAACTCATCCACTATGACCATAGCATATTTCTTCTTTGCAATAGACATGACATTCACTGGACCAAATAGATCTACATGTAGTAGGTGATACGGCTCAAGAATTGATGATTCAGTCTTGCTCTTGAATGAAGATTTTCTTTGTTTAGCCTTCTGACATGAATCACAAAGGCCATCAGGAGCAAATACTAATTTTGGCAGTCCTCTCACAAGATCTTTCTTGACTAGTTCATTTATATTGTTGAAATTTAAATGAGAGAGTTTCTTGTGCCAATTCCAGCTTTCTTCAATTGATGCTCTACTTAACAGACATATTGCAGAACCATCAGTACTTGTTGAAAGCTTGGCTTCATAAATGTTACCATGCATGTATCCTTTCAGAACAACTTTGCCTGTAGATTTACTTACAACTTCACAGTGTTCTTCAAAGAAATCCACATGATAACCTCTGTCACAGATTTGACTAACACTCAGTAGATTGTGTTTAAGTCCTGAGACCAGAGCTACTTCTTTAACGATGACATTCCCAAGATTGATATTGCCATATCCCAGTGTTTTTCCAATATTTCCATCTCCATAAGAAACACTTGGGCCGGCTTTCTCCATAAAGTCTGATAGCAGGACTTTATTTCCAGTCATATGTCCCGAGCATCCACTGTCCAGAACTAGGATGTTTTTCTTGTTGCCCTGCAATCACGAAGACCACTAATGATTAGTTTTAAGGACCCAGACTTGCTTGGATCCTTTGGCCTTATTAAGTTTGTTAACATTTGCAGCGGATTTAGCATCAGAGTTTATGTTAAAATTTTTCTTATCAGCATTTATACTATCAGACTTTGTATCAGAACTTACACTAGAAGGAATAATGCTAACTTTCTTTAAAGAATGTTTTATTTGATAATAATCATAGTACAAACTATGATATTCCTTACAAGTATAAATGGAATGCCATAAACTACCACAATGAAAACAAGGATTTTGTGGCCTATATCTAACAGACTGACTCTTAACTCTTGACTTTGAAGGTAAGGAGTTTATGTTCTTATTCTTCCTGCAAAAAGAAGCCAGATGGTTAGAACTTCCACAATTATGACATGTTTTTCTAGGAGCCTTAGGAATAGGCTTATAATCATTGCTTTTATTCACACCTTCCTTTCCATTCCTATTTTTCCTAGGTGACTTTACCTTGTTTACATTCTTAACATCTTTCAGCTTATGCTTAAGCTGCTTCTTTGTCACTAAGCTACGTTAACTTCACTTGTCTTTTCCTATTTTAGTTTGTCAGAAGTTAATTCCTTTTTAACTTCTGATTTCTCAGTATTAGACTTTACAGCTACAAACTTAACAGGTTTTAACTTTGGCTTTTTTTTAACAACTATAGGCTTAATTTCTACAGTTCCTTTATCATTCTTATCATCTCCATAACCTAAGCCCTCTTTCCAGTTTCCACTACTTAACAAATTCTGAGTTGTTCTACCAGAGTTAGTCCAAGTCCTGATAATCTCTCTTTCCTTTTCTAACTCAGTTTTTAGAGATTCATTCATTTTAAGTACTTCATCCCTAACATAGAAAGCATTATCTCTATCTTTCTGAGTTTGATGGAACATGACTAACTCTTTTTCTAAATAATCATTCCTCTTTTTACAAGAAAGATTTTCAGAAGTTAATCTTTCACATGTTAAAGTTTGATCTCTATAACTAATGAACATGGTTTTAAGATATCTTCTCAACTCATTAATGTCATCAGTATGAAAGGCATAAGTAGTTTGAGGTACCTTTAACTCAGCTGCTTCAGAACTGCTATCAGCATTTGCCATCAAGGCATGGTTCACCTCACTTTCAGAATCTGAAGTGTCTGTCCAGCTTTTCTTCTTTGTGACAAGAGCCTTGCCTTTGTCACTCTTCACTTTCTTGCAATCAGTAGATATGTGGCCTTTCTCACCACAGTTGTAGCATTTGACATTTGTGTAATCTCCTCTGTCAGACTTCCCTCCTTTGCCTTCAAATTTTATGAAATTCTTCTTATCAGAACTTACACCTTTCCTGGAAAACTTCT
This sequence comes from Apium graveolens, assembly GCF_009905375.1. Classification (NCBI taxonomy): domain Eukaryota; kingdom Viridiplantae; phylum Streptophyta; class Magnoliopsida; order Apiales; family Apiaceae; genus Apium; species Apium graveolens. The sequence goes on along the minus strand of NC_133648.1, from coordinate 61,383,423 downwards.
TTCCCCACCTGAACTTTCTGTATGCAATCCTTGTGATTCCTTTCACCATAAGAGCAAACAGCTTCATCATCTCTTCATCAGCATCCATCTCAGGAAAGCTTTCAGTTTCTGAGTCATCATCACTATCAGAATTTGATGACTCAGTATCAGACTTTGTGATGAGCGCTTTTCCCTTGCCTTTCCTTGAGGTAGCTGCCTTGGGGAATTCTTCCTCAGCCTTAAGAGCAATTGTCCTTGACTTTCCTCCTTTCCTCTTGCTTCTTTGTTCCATCTCAAGTTCATGAGTCTTGAGCATCCCATAAATTTCATCAAGAGTTGTTTCTTCAAGATTATAGTTGTCTCTTATAATTGTGGCCTTTAAATCCCAACTTTAGGAAGAGCTAACAGGAATTTAAGATTTGAATCTTCAAGATCATACTCCTTATCAACTAGTGACAAATCATTCAAGAGTTTGACGAATATGTCATATAAATCAGTCAATGACTCATTAGGCTTTGAGTCAAAGTGTTCATACTCTTGAGTGAGTATAGTCTTCCAGTTAATCTTAATCGAATCAGTTCCCTGGCATTTTGTCTCCAAGGCATCCCATATCTCCTTTGCAGTCTTGCAGTTAATTACCCTGTTTGACATTACATTATCAATGGCACTATGCAGCAAGTGTCATACCTTAGCATCCTTAGCAATTGATGCGATATCTTCAGCAGTGTAATCACTCTTCTCCTTTGGTACATACTTTGCTGCTTCACCTGCAACTATAACAGCGAGTTTTGTTGGCTTGTGAGGTCCTTCATTGATTCTATCAAGATATTCTGGATCTGTAGCTTCCAGAAACATAGTCATCCTCACCTTCCATATGGGATATTCAGATGGTTTCAGTATGGGAACTCTAATAGCCTCATATCGACTATGGATTTGAGTCTTTGGAGGTTCTTCAGTTTTGGTGGGTTTGATTGGAGTTTCTGCTTTAGACATGATTGTTTTTGGATCTTAAACTGTTTGTGTGTTAACAGATAGGCTCTGATACCACTTGTTAGGTCACACACACCGTAGAAGGGGGTTGAATACAGTGTATAGCACAATCAAATCGAATTCAAAGAACACAAGTAACAGAAAACAAACTTTATTAAACTTTGTTACAATGTAGAACTGCCCTCTCTCAGTGATGAACAAATATCACGAGAGCTGCTAGGGTTACATTGAATAATATTCTTGATAATCATAATACTTATAGTGTAAACCCTATGTCTATGTTTATATACTACACAGTTACAAGATAATCGCTAATTGATATGGAATATAATTCTGCTTCCTAAAATATATCAATCAGTTATCTTTTCTTCCAAGTATTCTATTCTTCATAGAATTCCTTCTTCATGCATATCTCTTCTTGCGTTTGTCTTGATCTTCTTTCCTTTCAATCAGCCACCTTCCTTATCTGAAAGTTTCCTTTAAGTCCTGATATTATCTCCTGATAAATATCTCCTGAACCTTAAGTACTGACAACTTAAGTTCTGACTTCAGTATAAGTGCTGATTTCCAGTTAAGTACTGATTTGTCCTGTTTAAGTAAGATCTAAAAACTAAACAAAAATCATATTAGACATGACATTATCAAATATATCTAACAATTGATTCTCCAATTCTTTATCAACAATGTCCAGTTTCCTTTTAGTTCTTTTAGCCAATATCTTGATTCTTGGAGATTTCTTCTGTTGTTCAACTTGCTTCTATGATTCAATAACTTCAGATGGCTGAGAAGGAATTTGTTATGATGTATTTACAGCATGTAGCTTGGCCAAGATAGCAATTTGCTCTTTCTTTTGTTTAGTCTTTTTAGCATCCAAAGCAGCTTGCTTCTTTTCCTGCTTCAATCTAGCCTTTTCTTCTCTCTTTGCTTGAGCAAATTGAGGATGTCCAGCCACCACACAAATTTCTTTCCCATTCCTAAATTTTTTAGCAATTCTTCTTTTTGAAGCTGAATCAGCTGGATCTTTGTAGAAAGCAATTGATCTTGATAGAAGCTTATTTTCATCAGGCTTAGGTGTCTCATACATAGTATCCAAAGGGTTCTTCAATGATGATTTTGAGTAGTTTACCCTTGGTTTCAGAATTGTTTCAGCCTTTGGAGATTTGATGCAGGATGGCTGTCCTCTTTCCAGATAGTTCATGCTCATCTCATTCACACTAATTTTCTTGACTTGAGAGTGATGGATGGCTGACTTAACTGGCTCATTGACAAGTTCAAACTTCTTTTGTATTTCCTCATCAATCTTCTCCTAGTTGACTAAACTCAACTTCTCTTTATCAGCTGCTCTTATGTTGGCTGCTGCTACATTGATCAGATCTATACTATCTGTAACTGGTGGCTTTGTAATAGTAATTGAAGGCACAATTACTTTACTGATTTGAATCTGAAGTCTCTCCCCCTCACTTGGTCCTTTATCCCCCTTTTTGTTATCATCAAGTTGATTGAAGGAGGGGATTTGAGCGGCCCCCAATTTTTGAAGTAAATATGTCTGTTGTGCTTGATGAAGATGAATGGCTGTTAAAGATGCTTCCATGGCTGACATTCTTGTGTCCAAGGCATCTATCTTGGTTGACATATCAGAATTTTTCCTTAATTGCCTCTTGATGTCAAGCATTGTAGCCTCTGGAAGTTTAGAATCCATTTTGTCTGAAATGGCCTTCTTCATCTCCTCAATATCATTCTTCATGGTGTTTACATCCCTAGCATGTTGGAAGGCTTGGATTTGTTGAAGTTGCAGGGAGGCTAGATGTGCCTGAAGGAGCTTCTTGGTGCTGGCATTAGTAGTGGTTTGAAGAACAGTATTTGTCTGATTGATTAGCTGGATCAGGGTTGTCTTGAAGTAGTGCTCATCACAGTGCTTTGAAAATGCCCATGATGGCAAACCTGATCTTGAACTTGAACCTACTTCTCCCCCTATGTCCATTGCCTCATCTTCACTATCCCCACTCCCATCACCAAAGAAATCAGCCGAACCACTAGTCTCATAGTCCACATCACCAGCTGTAGAAGGCAAAGCTGTGATGGCATCCTTAGCTCTCATAATAGACTGTGTGGTATACACCAAATTCAGCATCCTTTCTGCATTGTCATTGCCCTGTTCAGCTAGAACTTGATAAGCTGGAACAGGGTGAGTAAATGCCACAACATCAAGGGAAGTAGAATCTATAACAGCTTTAGGATGCTGAGATAGTCCTTCCCTGTCTGCATCTTGGACATTCATTGACTCACTAGCAATGACATCCATCCTTATAGCTCCAGTACCTGCATTTCTCTCATTTTCTCTCTCTTGTTGCATCAGGGTCTCACCCTGGCTCCCCACCCTCACACCCTCACCTTCACCTACTAAGGTGGGACTCCTCTCACTCTCTTTTGCCAATCCTGAAGAAATAGATTGCATAGTTTCACTAATTTCCTCTCCTTTTTCATGGTAGCAACCCAGACTCTCACTCAAAACACTCTTCTCTCTCAATCCTAAGAGTGACTGTACAACCACTAAATCTTCTGCACTTGAAATAAATGAAGTTTGAAGCTGTGCATAGATACTCGATGGATGAGTGATATCCATCGAGTGAGCGGTTTTGCTATCCGACGGATAACTGATGTTAAGCTTATCCGTCGGGATACAATCACTACTCGATGGATGAGCAATATCCGTCGAGAGAGTAGAAATGAATGAACTGGGAATAGAAACTATTGTTGACTCTAAACTGATTGAAGATATTTTGTGCACAGATGATACAACAGTTCCTGAAAGAATTGGCAAGTGAGCCAAAAAATCATCTAAAAGATGATGCTCACTTGCACTAGATTTTGGCTTCCCCAACAGAGTTAAAGAAGGGGAATCAGGAATTGATGTGTTTATCATATCCACATCTAGAGAATTTGTTGGTGAGTTTGGTGTTTGAGGTGCTTCTATGACTAGAGATTTTGGCTGTGACTCCACATTTATTGGACCCACATCAAACTGAATTTGTGAAGGTGCAGTGGTTGTGTCTGTTGCACCAGTTTGCACTGTGTGTGTACCTTGTGCATCCCCAAGGGTTTTAGATTTCTTCTTTCTGGCATAAGTTTGGGGTGAGCTTGTGTCCCTAACCCTCTTGGCCTGTGCTCTTGGTTGAGAGCTTTGTTCAATAACTACATCCTTTTGGGAGGATGCAGCTAGAAATGAGCTTTTATCCTTTTTAAGCACTACAGTTTGTTGGGAAACTGCAGTGTGGCTAGGCTGGGATTCACTTAACTCTTCAACCTTATTCTTGGGGTTTCTTTTATGTTCACCCCTTCCCTCACCTATCTTTCCCTCCTTCACACTCCCCTCTTTGGTTTTAGTGGATTTTTTCAACTGGCATCTTTTGGGAGATACCAGAGGGGGCTTTCTTTGATTTGGGATTAAAAATTTATGCAGTTTTGGTAGCTTAGGTAGGCAACTATTTGGTCATTGACACAATTGCCATAGCCACACTGGAACTCAAAGAAATTAGTGAGGTTGGAATAGTGGTAGGGATAGATGAACTTACCTCACTTACCTGAGGTGCTTGCATTACAGGAAAATAAAACAATTGTACATCCTTGTGATGATTGGCCCTGTTCAAATCTGTAATGAGCCTTCTCTCTTGAACCCAACAATCTAGTTTGTTGTTAGGGTTCTCAAGTACAATCTCTTCACAGAGGTGGTTAGCTAACATCACTGAAATTGTAGAATTTATCTGTAACTAGCATGTAGAGCATGTTAAGCATTGAGATATTGACTGAATCAAAATTACTGACTTTTTCTGAAAAGACCTTTGTCACAATATCACACATAAAACTCCATTCTTTCCTAAGACCCATTCTCCTAATGTCACTTAACTTAGAAGTAGAAAGAGCATAGTTCATGGAATTAAATATATAGATTATATCAGTGTCAGTGTATGGTGAGGTCACAGTGTTATCAGGAATCTTGAAACATGCTTTTATAACATCACTATTAATACAGAAGTCTTTACCTTTAATAGTGAGTGTGATTGTCTTATCTGTTGAGTTGTAGGTAGCAGTGGTCCACATCTCTTCAACAACTTCACATAAGATTGTGGGTGATTCCAGCATGGCATAATTGAGCTTGCAATTCTTCACAAAGTCCATCATCTTATGATAGTCACCAGATTGCTGAATACCCTTGTTCACTAGTGCAGTGAAATTGTTCTTCTCATAAATGAACCCAGTTTGAGACATAATCTTTACAATAGGTGCCATTGTTAGAGAATAAGAGCTTGAAGAGAAAGAGAGTAAGTGCTTTGAGAGAGAATGAAATTAGAGCAGTTGAATTTGAGAATGATAAAAAAAAGTGATTGAAATGAAATACGCTTTTATACTATCTCAAAAATAACTGTTAAAAATAATAAAGTAAAATAAAGTAACCAATAGAAATAGCCTAAATAGCTGTTTAAAAATAAACTGTAAAAATTCCACCCATTATCCGTCGTGGTATGCTTACAAACTATAAGTATACTCGATGGATAATGTATAGGGAATTAACGGCTAAGATTAAGACAATTCGACGGATGAGGATAAACGGTTATCCGTCGAGTCATAAAATATTCCAGAAAAATGATTGATTTTTATTAGCAAATAGTATACCGACGGATGATCAAACTCGATGGATAAAGATCATCCGCCGAGATGTAAATTTTGACTTAGCCAAAATTTCATCCTAGACTGAGAAATCAATTAAATTTCTGCTGTATTTCAACTTGCAAATTAACTCATATAGATTTAGGAATAATTAAGCATACCTAACTCACTTACCAACCTTGAAAAGGTGGATTCATCCAGTGGCTTGGTAAAGATATCTGCAAGCTGCTTCTTACTTGGAACAAAATGTAGTTCTACAATACCATTCATTACATGTTCCCTTATGAAGTGGTACTTGATATCTATGTGCTTTGTCCTTGAGTGTTGTACTAGATTTTCAGTGATGGCAATTGCACTTGTGTTATCACAGAAAATAGGAATCCTCTCAACTTGCAAACCATAGTCTAGCAATTGATTTTTCATCCATAATATCTGTGCACAGCAACTACCAGCAGCAATATATTTAGCTTCAGCTGTAGATGTAGAAACTGAATTTTGCTTTTTACTGAACCAGGACACAAGCTTGTTTCCTAGAAATTGACAGGTTCCTGTTGTACTTTTTCTATCAATTCTACAACTTGCATAATCTGCATCTGAATAACCAGTTAGATCAAAACCAGAGTCTCTAGGGTACCAAATGCCAAGTTTTGGTGTTCCCTTGAGATATCTGAAAATTCTCTTAATAGCTATTAAGTGAGATTCTCTAGGATCAGCCTGAAATCTAGCAAATAAACATGTAGCAAACATTATATCTGGCCTACTAGCTGTTAAGTACAAAAATGAGCCAACCATGCCCCTATAACTTGAAATATCCACAGACTTTTCAGTAGTGTTTAATTCAAGCTTAGTTGCAGTGGCCATGGGAGTTTTTGCAGATGTGCAATCCATTAGATCAAACTTCTTTAAAAGATCAAAATTGTATTTAGTTTGACTAATGAATATTCCATCACTGACTTTCTTAACTTGTAAACCAGGAAAGTAAGTCAGTTCTCCCATCATACTCATTTCATACTTGCTTTGCATCAATTTAGCAAACTTTTTGCCAAGTTTCTCATATGTAGAGCCAAAAATAATATCATCTACTTAAATTTGAACAAGTATACTAGAACCATTAACGTTTCTGAAAAATAAAGTTTTATCTACAGTACCTCTTGTGAAGTGATTTTCCAAAACGAACTTTGATAAAGTGTCATACCAGGCTCTAGGTGCTTGTTTCACTCCATAAAGTGCTTTCAAAAGATAATAAACATGTTCTGGAAAACTTAGATCTTCAAAACCAGGAGGTTGACTGACATAGACTTCCTCCTCCAAATTTCCATTCAGAAAGGCACTTTTGACATCCATTTGATAGACCTTGAAATTGGCTTGGGCTGCATAGGCTAAGAAGATTCTGATGGCTTCAAGTCTTGTAACATGAGCAAATGTTTCATCAAAATCTATTCCTTCTTGTTGACAATAGCCCTTAGCAACCAATCTAGCTTTGTTCCTGACTACTATGCCATTTTCATCCATCTTGTTTCTGAATACCCATTTGGTGTCTATTCGATTCTTTCCTTTAGGCTTGGGCACCAGCTTCCATACATTATTCCTTTCAAATTGGTTTAGCTCCTCCTGCATAGCTAAAATCCAATCAGGATCCAATAAAGCTTCTTCTACCTTCTTTGGTTCTTCCTTGGAAAGAAAGCTGCTGTATAGACATTCTTCTTGAGTTGCTCTTATGGTTTGAACTCTAGAAGAAACATCACCAATTATTAGCTCAAAGAGGTGATCTTTTGTCCATTTTCTTTATTGAGGTTGATTAGCTCTAGATGAAGAGGCCTCATTGTTGTCTTGATGTGTGATTGAGTTTTGATTGTTAGAAACTCCCCCTGAGTTTGTGGACCTTTGATTTGAGAAAGGGGAACTTTCTATAGGTGATCTATCTTGATTTCCAGCTTCTCTTGATAACCCGACGGATGGTGAGTTTTGAGTATCGACGGATGAAGCTGGTTGTCTCCCGACGGATAACACAGATTGCCTCCCGACGGATGAAGCATTATGCAACTCGACAGATGTTGAGTTTTGTGCTTCATTTATAGTAGACTTTTCTGCATTATCCTTAGATACTATTTCTTGATCACTTTCATCATCACTGTCATCACTAACCATCTCCACATTATCAAATTTGAGGCTTTCATGGTAATCTCCATCTTGCAGTTCTTCAATCTTTTTGTCATCAAACACAACATGTATAGATTCTACAACAATGTTGGTTATTAGATTGTAGACTCTATATGCTTTACCAACAGCATATCCAACAAAAATACCTTCATCTGCTTTAGCATCAAACTTCCCATTTTGATCAGTTTGATTTCTCAGAATATAGCATTTGCAACCAAAGACATGAAGAAATTTTAGAGTTGGCTTCTTGTTCTTGAACAATTGATAGGGATTCATGCATCTTGCTTGATTAACCAAGGAAATATATCGAGTGTAGCATACAGTATTAACAGCTTCAGCCCAAAAATATGTTGGCAATTTAGATTCTTCAAGCATTGTCCTTGCAGCTTCAATAAGTGATCTGTTTTTCCTTTCCACTACTCCATTCTGTTGTGGAGTTCTTGCTGCTGAAAACTCATGCAGAATCCCATTTACCTCACAAAATGCTCTCATGATAGAATTCTTGAACTCAGTTCCATTGTCACTCCTGATTCTTCTAACCTTGAAATCAGGATGATTATTGACTTGCCTTATGTGATTGATGATGATTTCACTAGCCTCATCTTTAGACTTTAGGAAATATGTCCAAGAGAACTTTGAGAAATCATCTACAATTACTAGGAAAAATCTTTTTCTTGAGATAGACAACACATTGACTGGTCCAAACAAATCCATGTGCAATAGTTGCAAAGGTTCTTCAATTGTTGAATCAAGTTTCTTCCTGAATGATGCTTTAATCTGCTTCCCTTTTTGGCAGGCATCACATAGTCCATCGTTAGAAAACTCCACTAGAGGAATGCCTCTAACCAGTTCTTTCTATACTAGCTCATTCATGGTCTTGAAGTTTAAATGGGATAGCTTCTTGTGCCATAGCCAACTTTCATCTTGACTTGCTTTACTGAGAAGACAAGTAACCGATTCTGCATTAGATGAGTTGAAATCAACTAGGTACACATTTCCTTTTCTCACACCAGTGAGAACCACTTTGTTGCTTCTTTTATTAGTCACAACACATGCTTCTGAGTTGAAGGTTACTGAGTTGCCTTTATCACAAAGCTGGATGATACTCAACAGATTGTGTTTGAGACCATCCACTATGGCAACTTCCTCAATGATGAAATTGTCCTTTGAAATCAAGCCATATCCCACAGTATAACCCTTGCTGTCATCTCCAAAAGTAATACTTGGGCCAGCTCTTTCCTTAAATTCTGTGAGCAGGGTAGATACACTAGTCATGTGTCTTGAACAACCACTATCCAAGTACCAAAGATTTTTTATGTTTCCCTGCACACATGAAAATCAAATCAAGTTGATTTTGGTACCCAAGTTTCCCTGGGTCCTGCCTTGTTAGCTTTCTTTTTCTATTTGTTAGGCTTTATCTCATTTGACTTGGGGATATCAGATTCATCCTTGGTCATTTGAGTTGGGCCTTTGAAACCATTCATTGCAACAGAATTATCATGCATAATATAATCAACAGGGAATGTCATGCTATTAGTAAACATGTTATTCCAGTAAGGCATGCTAAATGGCATTTGTGGCATACTAAATGCAGCATAATAAGGATTAGGTGCAAATGACATGTTAGCAAACTATGCATTCATATTCTGTGTAGACATAGCATTCATAGGCATGGGAGGCATGGCATTCATGTTAGGAAAGTGAGGTGGCATATACATGGAAGTAGGAATGGCAGATTTGCAATTAACAGACAAATGATTTACACTACCACACTTGACAAAGATTTTTCTAGGAGCATATTTATCAGGTGTGTAGTTATTGTGTTTGTTAATCCCTACTTTACCATATCTATTATTTTTCTTTTTAGCCTCTGTTTTTACCTCAATCTTTTCAAGTCTGTCACTTAACTGTTTGACAGTCATGTGACCAACATTAGCCTTTTTCCCTTTCTTAGCTTGACTCGATTCTCCTGAAACAAAGTTCTTGGAAACAGACCCATACTTCTCATTCAGCAAGTTTGGCTTTACTGATAGGCTTGCTCACAGCCGACGGATGAGGATTTTCATCATTCGACGGATAACCCTTTTTGTTATCCGACGGATGATCCTCATCATCCGTCGAGTCTACATCTGTTAGCACTCCATCTACCAAATTTGGTTCTAGTTTCTCTTTATTCTTTTTCCAGGCTGCATCACAGAAAGACTCAATTCCTTGAACTTTGGTGATTTGAGCATGGACTTCCCTGGATGTTTTCCATGCCTTAATCACCTCTTGTTCATGCTCGAGCTGCTTCTTTAAAATTTCTTCTTTCTTCAAGGACTTAGTTAATTCCTCCTTGGTAATCTTACACTCAATTCTTAACTTTTCAAAATCAATGAACTGAGACTCTAGCACATTATTTCTCTCACTCAAAAACAAATTGTTTTCTTTGATTTTAGCATTTTCTTTACTAAGAGACTTAAGTGTAACACGCAAATGATATAACTCTGTAGACATGTCATTTATGGCATCATTACACTCAGCTTTAGATAAATGTGCAAGGTTTGTAGTAATTACCTGATTACTTGAAGAACTTGTTTCTATCTCATCAGACTTGGCCATTAGGGCTAGATTAACATAGCTGACATCTTCATCTTCATCCAGACCATCTGCTACCCAGTAATTTTCTTGTGTTATGAAATCCCTTTTCTTTTGTTTGAGCAGCTCAAAGTATTTTTGCTTATAATCCACAGGCTCAAACTTTTTCTTACTGGAATCTGACTTCCTACACTCACTGGCAAAGTGCCCTGCCAAGCCACATTTGAAACATTTGAATTTTGATTTATCCACCATGTTTCTATTTGTCTTTGCTACTCCAAAGTTCTTCTTGAACTTGAGCTTGGCAAATCTCCTGGAAAGAAATGCTAGGTGTTTATCAATGTCTTCCATGTCATCTTGGCTCAAAGAATCTTCACTTTCTACTGCAAGCCCCTTGCCCTTGCTTTCACAGACCCTTGAAGTTGACTCAACAACTTCCATCTTCATCTCCTTCTCTTTTTCCAACTCAGCAACTAGTGCAATGGATCCTCCTTTCTTCTTTCCTCTCTCCATCCTCTCATCTTGCTCTATTTCAAGCTCATAAGTTTTCAAGATGCCATACAGTCTCTCCAAAGTAAACTTCTTATAATCTTGTGAGTTTCTTAATGAGACTGTCATTGGTTTCCATTCTTTTGGAATAGATCTAAGGAATTTCAGATTGGAGTCTTTTGTCTGATAGACCCTTCCATGCAACTTTAGAGCATTTAGTAGTTTTTGAAACCTACTAAAAATGTAAGTGAGAGACTCACTTTCTTCATTATGAAAATGCTCATATTGCTGAATCAGGAGCTGCATCTTGTTTTCTCTAACTTGCTCAGTGCCATCACAGATAATCTGTATTGTATCCCAAACATCCTTGGCAATTTTGCAGTTGATAATGTTGTCAAACATATCTCCATCAACTCCATTAAACAGGATATTCATGGCCTTTTTATCCTTCCTGACTTGTTCAATGTCAGGATCAGACCATTCATGCCTTGGCTTGGGGATTGATGGCTCGTTTCCTGTTGCAGCTTTCATTGGAACATAAGGGCCTCTTTCTATGCAGTCAACATATGCCTCATCTTGAGAAAGCAAATGAAGATGCATCTTTACCTTCCAATGATGGTAATTATCTTTATCTAGAAAAGGGATCTTGACTCCAACATCCATCTTGTTCATCTTGCTGTATTGTTTTGATCTTTAAACTCTTTGTAAGTTAAAAGCTTGCTCTGATACCAATTGTTAGTCCCATAACAATAAGACAAGAATTACAGAAGGGGGATTGAATGGAATTCTTGAAACTTTTTCTTGAAATAATAATGTTCTAACTCGAATATATATATATATATAAGTGTGAATTGATTAGCACAATGCAGAATAGTTACTTAAATGAATCAAAACACAAGTAATTAAAAACAAGAGTCTTTAAAAACTTTCTGGTGGATTTGAATGATTCCACCGAAGATATATATTATATATATCGAGAGAACCCTGTGTGCAAAAATGCTCACAGCTGCTTACAAATATTGAACAACTAAGAATACAGAGAAATACTAAGAATTATGCTTACAAATGTTTCTCTGCTTCTGTCTACTTAATTTCTATAGTTGCTACATCTTGGTTTATATATATCACCAAGATTACAAAGTAATGAGACAGGATAATAAAACAAAAACTATCTAGTCTATTACAATGCTACTTCATTACTCTATTCCAGCATCTTTGAATATCTTCATAATAGCATGAAAATGGCAAAGCTTCTTTGTTCTTGAAAACCCAGTTGAATAGGCTACCACATTCCATTTGCATCCACTCGACGCATGTGACTGTGTTGTCACTGTCAACAGATATTTGAATTCTTTATCCGTCGGGTTCATGATCATCCGTCGAGATATTGATCATCCGTCGGGTTGTTGATCATCCGTCGAATTCATTGTTTGTTCATTTGTCGGGTAGCAATCAAGTACTAGACTTCATTTCACTTATGCAGAATTACAAGACATCATCTATGTACAATTAATCAACCTATTCTGCATATCTAACTAAAGTCATCATGACTTAATTACTACTACAAATTCTACACAATGTGTATGCAGAAATGTGCTACAGACTTATTGTTACATAAGCTACTCACTCGATGGATAATAAGTCATCATCCGCCGGGACTATATTGAGTCATCCGTCGGGACTATAAACCTTATCCGTCGAGTGCTACATAATTTCACTAAGTAAAATCTACCAAGATGTTTTGTTCATGAAATCATCAAGTACACAACATATACACAATATTTATTATTAAATTAGTATTTAATATTAAAATCTTAAGATATTCATATTTAATATTATTATTAATATTTAATATTTGAAAACTACATGAAAAAAATATTTAAATTATTAAACAGTTATTAATATTAATAAAGTAAATGAGTTATATTATAATATTAAAATCTTACTTTTACTTATATTTTAATGTTAACATATTTAAAAAAATTATTTATTGTTAAATATTAATGTTATTTTTATACTTTTAATAAATAATATTAATATTTTTTATTAAAAAATATTAATATTATTTTTGAATAAAGTAATTAAGCTATATAATATTGAATATTAATAATTATTACATATTATTAAAAAAAATAAGTGGAATATTAATATTAGCTATTTATAATAGTAAGTTATATTTAATTTTAAAAAGAGTGGCATTAATTGATAAAAGGGGCATTAAAAGCTAAAGAGATGGGCAGTTGGGGCATTAAAATTTGTGGGCCGACCCAACAATGAAACATTGCAGAGTCCGCAATGTTCCCTGTGGATGGACCTCCTGCCGCAATGTTTCATTGCGGTTGTAGAGGCCTGCAATGAAACATTATCCCCTCCCGCAATGAAACATTACTGTGGGTTGCCTGCCACTCCCCCCCATCCAACGTTGCCTCCTAATTGGACCTCATATTTGGATAACAATGATAAAACATATTATTCTATAAACATATTTATTTTTTGCCGAACTTAAATATTTCAACGAAGTAATGTTTTCATAAAATATTCCATATAAACTAATCCATTTTTACGATGAAGGAATCTCTAATAAAACTCAATCCGATTTAAATTAGAAAAAAGTCCGGACAGATTCGACCCGGCCCGAAAAAAGCCCGGTTAGGCCCGCCTCGAGGGCCCAAACGGGCTCTGACATTTTTGGAAAGTCCGATCCGTCCCGGCGCGGTCAAAATCAAAGTCCAAAAAGTCCGGCCCGATCAAAGTCCGGGCTTTTTAAGGCCCGATCAAAACCCGGCCCGGTGGGCCTTTTGTGCATCTCTATTGACACCTATTGTGGCGCCCTCCAAACCCGGGTCAGAAGTTTGGGGTCCACACACGCACACCTTATTTATAACCTGCTTATAACAATAATAAAAATAAGAATAATATGCAGTGACCCTACTTACCAACTACCACGGACCGCAACAGGTTAAAGTATGCACACAAGCGAAACACATCTATTTATATTACAAACCGTTCAAATCCCAACTATTCCAAACTCAAAACTGAGTATTAAACATTATTACAAACTTTTACAGTCTTAAATTATCCCAAAAGAAGCCTACTAGCTCAGCTCAATCAACCTGAACCCTCAGCTCTCGCGTTGGACTGGGGATCCTCGGTACCAACCGGTTCCTTCTTAACTGGAAAAGAACAGAAATAATATCGCACAAATGAGCTAACTAGCTCAGCAAGTCACAATGACAAAACTGAGAATAATGATCATCAGGTGAACATGGTTATGATATCAAGTGAACAATGGATTATGATTTATAATTGGATATTATATTTTCATTTTAAAACCAAGGTTAGGCTGCTGATCAGTCACGCACTAACCCCGAGCAAAGCACACAACACTGCTCTAACTACTGGATCCAAGGCACACATTGGCCTAACTTGACCATTATATGGTCTGACCACGAATCTGGTCCATAATTTATAAAAACAATCCAATTCTACCATAATAACAGAATAAGCAGTAATAAACAATAAACAAAATCATTAATAACATTGGACGTTCAATAATGAAAATGGTTTCAATCTGCATAAAGATCAATATGGCATTTCCAAAGCTTGGTTGTTAGGTAGTGAAAGAATTGGATAACAAAAGAATCAGTGTTTCAGGGATTCAAAAACTTTGTCTTTCAGAGCATAAGATACAATGGGTTGAATGTGTAAGCAATCAAGTTCAGTATTTGATATTTAGTTTGTATGTATTTGTGGAGTAGTATCGTATCTGGGTGCATAACAATCAATGGTTTAGAAAGAATAAGGTTTACGGCTCAAGATCAATAACTGAAATCAGGGTTTAGGGTTCAATGCTTCAAAGCACTTGCAATATAAAACATGACTATCAATCACTACAATATCTCGAGAAAGTTCAGAACACTTGCCTGGTATTAGCTTACTACACTGTACTCGTTTCCAATCTCAACCGTCTTACTCCTCAACTACCTGTTTCCCTTTCCTACGCCTTGCCTCTTCTGCTCACATATCATAAGCATCTATCAATATTTAACTCATAGGATTTTATTCAACACATACTTCTATCTACCCTTCGTTTCACCCAAATCCGATTAACGCAATAAACCAGTAAACATCGAATATACAGACCGACAGTCAACCAACAAGTCACATATAACACATAACACGTCACATAATCAATGACATATCATTTATAAATAAGTCTCGGGTCATAAACAGGCTTTTAGGTATTTAAAATGATTTTTAAAACATTTTTCAGAATTAAAACGGGTCGTTGGATTAATTTCGGGGTAATAAACAGGGTTCAGTTGGCCAATTCTGGCTCCGAAACAATTTTATAATAATTATCGAGCCTTGGAAATAATTTAGAATAAGATTTTAAAGCTCGAAACTATTTTTCGGAATTTTTAAATCATTTTTAAATAATTAAATCTAATTAAATAAATAATTAAAATCAATTAATAATTAATTAAATCAATTAATCAATTAATTTTCGAATTAATTGACCAATTAATCAATTAAAAATTAACTGAAATTAATTAACTAATTAATTCAGATTTATTTTGAATTAAAAATAATTTTCGGAATTAAAATAATAATTTTTAGAATTTTCAGAAATTAAAATCGAATTTTTATAATAAAAATAAATAGGAAATATGATTTTTGAATAGTTTTAAAACAGGAATCCTATTTTTACAAATTCTGGAAACCTCAGGGACCTAACTGTTTCGTTTTCAAAACTTCAGGGACTGAAATGCAATTTGGCAAAGTTCACCGTTGAACTTCGCCGGAAAATTCCTGTCTCGCCGGAGAAAGCGTTCCAGGTACAGTCACACCACCACAAGCTCCAGAATTAAACTACATATCACCAGGAATCTATATCTGCAATCAAAATACATCAATAACCCCAGACTTGGCCGGAAATTGGCCAAGAACATCGCCGGTTTCCGACGAACATTGGAAATTTTAAAAACACAACTCCCTTCGATTCAGACATCCTCTGTTAACGAGCTATATACCAATCGATTGAAAATTTGATAAGGAACACAACCAACTATTAATCAACAGCTAATAACCCCTAAATCAAAAACCCCCAAATTTCAATTGAAAATATTCATACGGGTTATAAACCCTAATTTTAAAATTCGAAAATCAAACTCAAATTTGAACATGTTATTGAACTCCAAATCAGACGTATAATATATCAAAATCATCACGAAAACAAGCTCTACAACATGCAATCATCAAATCATACAAACAATCATCCGAACAAAAATTCATATTTTTAATAAAATTAATTCGAAAATAAATAAAAATATAGAAAAATAACCTTGATTTCTGCAGTAAAACGAAGCTTAGAATCTGGTAGAACACTTCAAATCCTTCGTTTTGGTTACTCAAGCTTTGAAAACAGAGATCGGTAACGCCTTCGTTTTGCTGTTTGATTCTTAGAATAGTTTATGAAATTAGGGTTTTTCTCTGAAAATTATAAAATTAATTATTTGCAAATGATTTTGATACGAAATAAAATACGGGAAAAAGGCTATTTATAATTACAGAAAATTAGTATCCCGTTGGATCATTCCGGATATAAAACGGTACGTTTATTTATAAAAACTGATCCAAACGGTATCGGTTTTCAGGATAATTATCCTAATCAGTACAATTTGTAGTTACACGTACTACGAGGTGATAATTGGGATAGTTTAATAAAAAGCTCCTGTTTATCGAAAATACGGGTTTTATTGATTTACCGAAACGAATATTGTATCCAAAATGTTGCTCCGGGACCCGCGCAGAACAAACCGTACGCCAGATCGAAAAAGTCGAAACATGGAATATGCTCGGAATATTATAATTAGGTTAGGAAGGAGTTCTCGGAAGAGTTTCGGGTTCCAAAAATGTAACAACAGATGACGTCAGTTGGTTCCCGTTTTTATAAAATAGATTTTGAATACCCGGAAAAAGATTTTATAAATTTCATATGATTCTTATAAATTCATAAATCAACATAAAAATGATTAGGAAGATATGACAATTATCTATATTTTATTTTAGACATATAAAAATTAAAATACTCAATTAATATTATTTTTGAATATCCAAACACAGATAACACTTAACAATTAATTCACAGAATAGATACTGAACACATATAATAATTATTTAATAGTAAAATAATTACACGATATATCCCGGATATTACACCTATACCCAAAAATGCTTGAGACTCCATATATGCTTGAGACTCCATATAATAATGGTCGTTACTCTCTTTCTCCTTTTTCTTGAACCTATCTAAGCAGCGTGAACAGGGTTTTATTATTAGACTCCATATATGGGTTCGGGATCTTATAATTGTATTGATTAAGTAAACACCGAATATAAATCCTTTTCATTTTTTAATTAATCAATGTATTTATAACTTATTCTTTTATATTATAATTGTAATCCAAAATATCTTATTATTATTATTATAACAATAATTTCCATTGACATCATAATAAATTAATGGGGAGTCGAGAGACAATCTCAACCCCCACTCCCCTAACTATAGCAAAACCAATTCTAGTAAATATGTGAGCAGGTGCCCCAATATTGAGCCAAGGTTAATTTTTGTATCCGTTTAAGTAACTCAATAGCGTCCTTATCAAATTCTCATATATTATTATTGTTAGTTAAAATTCTCATCTTAATTGAATATTATATTTGAAGAATTGTTACAATTCTTTATTCAATACACCATATTTTTTATCTTTTCAAAATTTAAATTGAATATCTTCAAATTTTTGAAGTCCAAAAAAATTATGCATAATCTAAAATGAGTGCACCCCAAAATGTCAATATTAGACAAAACAAAAAAATAAAATGGTTGTGAAGTTAATTAAAAATATAAATAGAACAGAAAATAAAACAACAAAACTTGGTGTTATGGTCGATTGCCACTAGCTTCCTTTTTGTAAAAAACTTGATGTAATAACCTTCGTGTATATATATATATATATATATATATATATATATATATATAGGGTTCTGATCCACAATCCCGGGTGGTTGTAGTAACCACCTTCTGCATTGAGGCATTGCGGCAATACTTACAGCATTGTTTCATTGCACCTTCCGCAATGAAACAATGTTGTAGGTACTGCCGCATTGTTTCATTACACATTCCGCAATGAAACAATGAAGCAGTGATTTAATTTCTTAAATAATAAAAAATCATATTTTAATGAATTAATTTGTTTCCGATAATAACAGAGTAAGAAAGTATATAATTAATTTTAACAACCACTTGTTCTATATTTTCTAATTTTATTACTACTTCCCATTTATATTATCAATTGTATAATGAGATAAGAATTTAAAATTAAATTAGTTATATAATCGGAAAAATAATTAAAATATTAGTTTTAATGAAAAATATAAAAAACCGTATATGATAGCTGAAATGTATGAATGGAGTATTGAAGACGACACCTTTCGATCAATAAACAATCATACTTGTTTGTCTAAAACTTTTTTGAGT
Source organism: Apium graveolens (assembly GCF_009905375.1). Lineage (NCBI taxonomy): Eukaryota > Viridiplantae > Streptophyta > Magnoliopsida > Apiales > Apiaceae > Apium > Apium graveolens. Next base: position 61,365,023 of record NC_133648.1, on the reverse strand, counting down.
GAATTCTAATCAAACTATTTTAATTTTAATTTTAAATATTTCAAAATTATGTTTAATAACACATTTGTATTGTATAATGAAGTTATACTGAATTAAATATTTTTTTCTATATAATTTTTCCATTTAAAAAGACAAATAAGAATAAAATGGTATAAAAAATCCCTCCCGCAATGTGTCAATGCGGGAGGTGTTAACCACAGCCACAACATATGTAAAATACGGCGGCGGGTGGTTGAAGAGCCACCTGCCGCATTGTTTCATTGCGACTTCCTCAATGAAACAATACGGCAGGTGGCCGAGTTATTTTTATATAGTTTGTTACCAAGAAATGTTAGTCCCTAACAATGCAACAAGAATTACAGAATGGGGGTTGAATGGAATTCTTGAAACTTTTTCACAAAGATATGAAGTGTTCTATCTTAATAATATATAACTGTGTGAATTGATTTGCAAACTGCAGAATAATAACTTGGAATGAATCAATATACAAGTAATTAAAAACACAAGTCTTTAAAAACTTTCTGGTGGATTTGAATGTATCCACCAGAGATATATATTATATCAAGAGAACTCTGTGTAGCAATTAGCTCACAGCTGCTTACAAATTTTAACAACTAAGAATGCAGAGAAATGCTAAGAATACAGCTTACAGATGTTTCTCTCTTGGTTGCTTAGTTAGTTGTTCTATTTGCTACTTCTTGGTTTATATATCACCAAGATTACAAAATAATAAGACAAGATAATAAAACAAAAACTATCAAGTCTAATACTATGCTACTCCATTACTCTTTTCCAGCATCTTAAATATCTTCATAATAGCATGGAAATGGCAATGCTTCTTTGTTCTCTAAAACCCAGTTGAATAGGCTTCCACATTCCATTTGCCTACACTCGACACTTGTGACTGTGTTGTCACTGTCAACGGATGTTTGAATTCTTTATCCGTCGGGTTCATGATCATCCGTCGAGTTCATGATCATCCGTCGGGTTGTCTTGTTGATCATCCGTCGAATGGCATTGTTGTTTATCCGTCGGGTAGCAATCTGGCACTTGACTTCATTTCATTTATACAGAATTACAAGACATCATCTATGTACAATTAATCAACCTATTCCGCATATCTAGTTATAGTCAACATGACTTGAGTACTACTTACAGAATCTAAACAATGTGTATGCAGAAATGTGCTACAGACTTATTGTTACATAAGCTACTCACTCGATGGATAATAAATCATCATCTGTCGGGACTATATTGAGTCATCCGTCGGGACTATAATCCTTATCCGTCGAGTGCTACATTTTTTTCACTAAGTAAAATCTACCAAGGTGTTTTGTTAATGAAATCATCAAGTACACAACATATACACAACAATCTCCCCCAATTTATGTCTACTGGAATTGTAGCCATAAAATTAAGAGAAACTTGATGATAACAAAACATCCTAAAAATACAACTTTGAAAGTAAGTAGATAAAACTGTAAATTGCTTCATTTAACAAAATGTACAAAGTTTAGCTCACATTCATTTTCAAGGTGCTCCTCTAGCCTGAGCAGATTTATCTAGTTCCTTGAAGGTCTGGATCTCTTTCCAAACTTTCTGTTGTTTTCTTCTATCTGATTTTGGAGCTGTCTATGGAATTTCAGTTCATCAGATTCTGAGAGATTTAGATTTTTTTGCATCTCCAAAATAGTCTCATTTCTATAGATGCTCAATTAGTCTTCTAATCTGAAAAATCTTCTAACTCCTTTATTATCCATGAACTCCATCAGCCAGTAGGGCCTTAGATGCACTCTTCTCCCTGTGTAAGGAATAGTTAGAGTCTTTGGGAGTGCATCTTTAGCTCTAATACTCCTCAGTTCTTCAATCTTCTTTAGAACCAGTCTTCTTGTAGTTATATTGAACCCAAAGTTTTTCTTGAAAGATGAATAAACCTTTATCAGTACAGCTTGGCTTTCCTGAAGGATCCTGTGAAGTGGCCATTGAATCTCCTTTTCTCCCTTGTACTAGAAAACTAACCTTTCAAGTACATTTCTGTATGCATCAATCCCTCTCATTTCTTCTAGTTCATCTAGATAGAGATTTAGATCAGAGAATTCCTTGATGTCACATAAGTACATGTAATCTCTCTTGTTGACTTTAGATTGAGCTTTGACTAGAGATTTGGATTTGAGAGGTGACAACTTCACTTTTTTGACTGCTCTTGACTTTGTTCTCTTTGGCTTGTTAAGGATTGGCAGATTGAAGTCAGGAATTGGTCGGCTCTCTCAATCTATTGGTTCATCCTTAGGCACAATAGGTTCACCATGAATGTTCCTGTAAGGATCCACCACCTTGATGTCTTCAAATACCACAGAGGATTTTGATGCTTGAGTTATAGTTGTAGTGGATTCCTTGGGAAACTGATCCTCCAATTCCTTACGAACAAAGTTCAATTTCCTTTTGGTTCTTTTGGCCAATTCCTTGTATCTTTGAGATTTCTTCTGTTGTGGTTCAGCTTTATTCTTTGGATCTTGAGATTCAGTGATTTCAGATGGTTGAGCAGGAATTTTTTGTGTTGGTTTCACAGCTTGTAGCTTGGCCAAGATAGCAGCTTACTCTTTCTTTTGTTTATCCTTTTTAACATCTAGAATAGCTTGCTTCTTTTCCTGCTTTAATCTTGCCTTTTATTCTCTCTTTGCTTGAGCAAATTGAGGATGTCCAGCCACCACACAAATTTCTTTCCCATTCCTGAAAACTTTAGCAATCCTCCTTTTTAAAGCTGAATCAGCTGGATCCTTGTAGAAGGCAATTGACCTTGATAACAGTTTCTTCTCATCAGGCTTAGGTGTCTCATACATTGTATCCAAAGGGTTATTTAATGATGATTTTGGATAGTTCACCTTGGCTTCAGAATTATTTCAGCCTTTGGAGATTTGATGCAAGATGGCTATCCCCTTTCTAGATAGTTCATGCTCATTTCATTCACAGAAATCTGTCTGACTTGAGAGTGATGAATGGCTGACTTTTGTGGCTTCTTTACTAGCCCAAACTTCTTCTGAATGTCCTCATCAATCTTCTCCCAGTTTATTGGCTTCAACTGCTCCTTTTCAGCTGCTCTTAATTTGGTTGCTGCTTCATTGATCAGATCAATACTGTCTATTACTGGTGGCTTGGTGAAAGCAATTGTAGGCATAATTACTTTACTGATTTGAATGTTGAGCTGTTTCTCCCCCTCACTTGGTCCTTTCTCCCCCTTTTTGTTATCAACAAGTTGAGTAGAGGAGGAGGTTTGTGCAGCCACCAGTTTCTGAAGCAAGTCTGTCTGTTGAGCTTGATGCAGATGAATGGCTGTTAGAGATGCTTCCATAGCTGACATTCTTTTATCCAAGGCATCTATCTTTGTGGTAAGATCAGAATTTTTCCTGAGTTGTCTCTTGATGTCAAGCATTGTAGCTTCTGGAAGCTTAGAGTCTATCTTGTCAGAAATAGCCTTCTTCATCTCATCAATATCTCCTTTGATGGTGTTGACATCTCTAGCATGTTGGATGCCTTGAATTTGTTGTAGTTGCAGAGAAGCAAGATGTGCTTGAAGGAGCTTCTTGGTGTTGGCATTTGTAGTGGTTTGAAGAGCAGAATTTGTCTAATTTATGAGTTGGATCAGGGTTGTCTTGAAGTAGTGTTCATCAAAATGTTTTGATAATGCCCGTGATGGCATGCCTGATCTTGAACTGGAACCTACTTCTCCCCCTATGTCCAAAGGCTCTTCTTCACTATCTTCATCTTCATCCTCAAAGAAATCTACTGAACCACCAGTCTCATAATCAACATCACCAGCTGTAGAGGGCAAAGCTGTGATGGCATCCTTAGCTCTTATCATTGACTGAGTGGTATGCACCAAATTGAGCATCCTTTCTGCATTGTCATTTCCCTATTCAGCTAGAAGTTGATAAGCTGGAACAGGATGAGTAAATGCCTCAGCATCAAGGGAGGTGGAGTCTATAACAACTTGAGGTTGCTGATATAGTCCCTCCCTGTCTGCATCCTGGACATTCATTAACTCACTAGCAATGACATCCATCCTTATAGCTCCTGTACCTGCATTTCTCTCTTGTTCTCTCTTTTGTTGCATCAGGGTCTCACCCTGGCTCCCCACCCTCACACCCTCACCTTCACCATCTAAGGTGGGACTCCTCTCACTCTCTTTTGCCACTCCTGAAGAAATAGATTGCATATTTTCACTCTTTTCCTCTCCTTTTTCCAGGGAGCAACCCAGACTCTCACTCATAACAGTCTCTGCCCTCAATCCTAAGAGTGACTGTACAACCACTAAGTCTTCTGTACTAGAGATAATAGATGAAATTTGAAGTTGTGCAGAGACACCCGACGGATGAGGAACATCCATCGGGTTTGCAGTTTGACTATCCGACGGATAAATGCTGTTAAGCTTATCCGGCGGGATACAATCACTACTCGACGGATGAGAAATATCCATCGAGAGAGTAGAAATGAATGAACTTGGAATTGAAACTATTGTGGACTCTGTGCTGATTGATGAGATTTTGGGAACAGATGTTTCAACAGTTCCTGAAAGAAATTGCAAGTGAGCCAACAAATCATCCAAAAGATGATACTCATTTGCACTAGATTTTGGCCTCCCCAACAAAGTTAAAGAAGGGGAATCAAGAATTGATGTGTTGATCATATCCACATCCAGAGAGTTTGTGGGAGAATTTGGTGTTTGAGGTGCTTCTATAACTAATAATTTTGGCTGTGACTCCACATTTATTGGAGCCACATCAAGCTGAATTTGTGAAGGTGCAGTAACTGTGTCTTTAGCACCAGTTTGCACAGTGTGTGAACCCTGTGCATCCCAAAGGGTTTTTAATTTATTCTTTCTGGCATAAGTTTGGGGTGAGCTAGTGTCCCTTACCCTTTTGGCCTGTGCTCTTGGTTGAAAGCTTTGTTCAATAGTCACATCCTTTTGGGAGGATGCAACTAAAAATGAGCTTTTGTCCTTATTAATCATTGCAGTTTGTTGGGAAACTGCAGTGTGGCTAGGCTGGGAACCACTCAACTCTCCATCCTTATTCTTAGGGTTTTTTTTATGTTTCCCCTGTCCCTCACCTATCTTACCCACCTTCACACTCTCCTCTTTGGTTTTGGTAGATTTTGCAACTGGCATCTTTTGAGAGATACCAGAGGGGGCTTTCTTTGATTTGGATTTGAAATTTTTGATGATTTAGTGGCTTGGGTAGGCAACTGTTGGGTCATTGACACAGTTGCCATAGCTACACTAGAATTCAAAGAAATCTGTGAGGTTGAAATAGTAGGGAAAGATGAACTTACCTCACTTACCTGAGGTGCTTCCATTACAGACAAATAGAAGAGTGGCACCTCTCTATGATGATTTTCCCTGTTCAAATCTGCAATAATTCTTCTCTCTTGAACCTAACAATCTAATTTGTTGTTTGGGTTCTCAAGTACAATTTCCTCAGAGAGGTGGTTAGCTAACATCATGAAAAATCTAGCATAATAAACATTTTTACCCCTCTTATTTAACTCTCTTAATTTAAATCCCAACTCAAACAAAACAAGATCACTAAAATTAAAGAACTTATCTGTAACTAGCATGTAAAGCATGTTAAGCATGGAAATATTGACAGAATCAAAATTACTGATCTTACCAGAAAAGAGCTTGGTCACTACATCACACATGAAACTCCATTCCTTCCTAAGACCCAATATCCTAATGTCACTTAACTTAGAAGTAGAGAGAGCATAGTTTATGGAATTAAGCATATTAACTATATCAGTGTCTGTGTGTGGTGAGGTCACAGTATTATCAGGAATCTTGAAACATGGTTTGATAACATCACTATTAATACAGAATTCCTTACCTTTAATGATGAGTGTGATGGTCTTATCTGTCGAGTTGTATGAAGTAGTAGTCCACATCTCTTCAACAACTTCACAGAAGATGGTGGGTGATTCTAGTATTGCATAGCTGAGTTTGCAGTTCTTCACAAAATCCATCATTTTGTGGTAGTCACTTGAATGTTGAATCCCCTTGTTTACTAGAGCCGTGAAGTTGTTCTTCTCATAGATGTATCCAGTTTGTGACATGATCTTGACTACTGGTGCCACTGTTAGAGAGTGGAAATTGTAGAGATAAGGATGCTAATTACTTTTGAGAAAGAGAGAATTTAGAGCAGATAATTTGAGAATGATAAAAAAAGCAATGGAAATGAAATAGGCTTTTATACTATCTCAAAAATAAATGTCAAAAAATAATAAAGTAAAATAAAGTAACCAATGAAAATTGCCTAAAATAGTCGTTTAAAAATAAACTGTAAAGATTCTATCAATTATCCGTCGTGTTATGCTTATAAACTGTAAGTATACTCGATGGATAATGTTCAGGAAATTAACAGCTACGATTAAGACAATTCGACAGATAGGATAAACAGTTATCCGTCGAGTTATAAAATATTTCAGAAAAATAATTGATTTTTATTTACAAATAATATTCCGACGGATGATCAAACTCGATGGATAAAGATCATCCGTCGAGATGTAAATTTTGACTTAGCCAAAATTCCATCTTAGACTGAAAAATTAATTAAATTTCTGGCTACATAACAACTTGCAAATTATCTGAAAAGGTTTAAGAATAATTTAGCATACCTAACTCACTTATGTCACACCCCCAACTTAAACAGCAAAATAAATATAGCTATTACATCATTTTAATGAAGAATACACAACCAAATCCAAGATCTTACAGTTTATGGTTTGGAACAGCCCAACACTACCAACTATTACATCTGATTACAAATACCGAGTCCTCACACAACTATTATTACTTATTCTACCTGAGCTCGAACATAAGCATCAGCATCACAGGTCTTACGGGCAGTCTGCTTGAATCTAACCATCGCTGCTAGCTGTAATATCAGGGTAAAGCAAGGAGTGAGCCAAATGCTCAACAAGTGCTAACAGTATGACACAAAACATAAATTGAGATATAATTTTAAGAATGACAATGGAAAGACATAACTAATGATAACGAGAGATAAAACTATGTGAGATGGCATCATTTTGCTTGCATCAAAACAATTTTAAAATCATGTCTTAATCAAAATCATTTTATGACGCTACGGATTACAGCCGGTGATCAGCCGCGAAGTAATCCTGAACCTCGCTGGGTTTTAAAACATTAACGGGAATCCCTAGGCAACTTTTAAGCCTAATATAAGTGTGGAAAGGACTCGCGTCTCAGTCCAGATCCACCATTCAAAGAAAACATTTATCCCCCTTTGGGACTGAAAAACCCACATTTTATTTATTTCAAAAACTGATGCCGAATTATGACAAAATCTCTTTTTGCAGTAAACATTTGTTTTATCAAAGGATTATAGATCAACTCGAAACACGGGGAAATGGTGCTAACTCTCAGAGCCATGAATCACAAAACTAAACTCTATTAGGGTAGCTGAATGGTTTTTATGTATCAAAGTTTGGACAAGGGAATTTAGTGAGGCTATTGGATATCATGAAAGGAAGTGCCAAATTGGGCTTAAAGCAATGGTTTCTCATCAAGGTTCAAGTGCTGGATCATCAAGAATGTAAGCTTCATGAATACTAAGGGTGTTAAGGTATGAAGAAATGATTTTTAGCTCAGGATATATCAGAATTGACAAGCTTTAGGATAAGAAAGAGGGGTATCAATCAATTAGAGACAACTTTGATAAATATTTGGCTTTCAGGTATCAAGGTAAGGTTTTATAGGGATTCAAGTATCAGGATGAGATATCAATACTTAGAAATCATCAGCATGTTAATCAAGAGGATCAATCAAGTAATATAACAACTCTTTATTTTATCATGGCATTTAACTATCATGAAAAGACTTTTGAACGACTTGCAATACATACTCGAGGGTTCATGGCATCTCTATGAAACTCAAGGATAAACAAAAGATACGCTTGATTTAAATATGTCAAAATGACTCAGGATAATTGTATCGATATATATGAACTGTTTATAGTAAATATGAAGGTCAAGTTGAATCACTTGCCTTGAGAAAGGCTGGTCTGGTCTGACTGGTAGGAGCAACAACTGGAGCTTCACTCGACTTTTATGGCAAGTTTTCCCTCGTCTCGAGATCCTACATGAATAATAATAATCCTCATTATAATATATTCATACGATCTTAACCTATTTACAACCTGAAATTAAACATGTATGGCACTTAGGCCTATACGCACCTAATTTATATCCACCTTTATATTTCAAATATACACACGTAGCCACATAATCACATATCGTATATTAATATCAAATAACACCATATATACCATAATACAACACTAGGCTTGGATGATCTCGACTCACCACTTAAGTCACTTGGTCGCTAAACTAGACAAAGTCCTCTAATTTTGGCTTCCTAACTCGATGTGCCTTTCCTAAATTACCCAAAACATATTGACCCTCACTTGTGCCTTTTGCTCTAATGACCTTATACCATCTTACAACTATGGTGGTGGACCTAATACTCACTTCTAAGTGTTCTAAAACTATGTGATAAGTGATAGTGCTCACTGGTGCAAATTTCAGAATGACAACTATAGTTTCTTGAGTGCATTAGGCACTCTTAAACTACAAGTTTTCCTTCAAAACTTTTACAAAAGACTCTCCTGACCTAAGGGCATCTCACAAACTTGATGTGGCTCAAGGGCCTGGCTTGGGCCTTCTTGGGCCTAAGCTAAAAGTCCAAGGTTCCCCTGTTTTTCTGGGCAGAAAATGCCCTGACTTGAATTAACTTGTGACACATGGTTCTAACTCATATCCTATGAATTATGGTTGGAAAAACTTCTCTAACACTCCCTCTAACTAAGGCCCAATAGGGCCTAATGAGGGCCTACCCATGACATGGTCAAATCTCCCTATTTCTAAGTTGCAACAAAACTGTCCCCTGCTGGACAGATTTTGTTATTCTACTTGTGCACCTAACCAAAAGACATGCAAACCTCCAACCAACTCCTAAAACCTTTTTTATACTCCCAATAATAACTTCTGGTGGCTTGGGCCTCAAAGTGCACACCAATGACATGGTCAAAACTCACTCTAAACCTCAGGGTACTAAACTGATTTTCTGCAGAAACTATAACTCTCATTTTCCAAGGTTTTTGACTTGACGAACTCAACTAACAACAACTCAATACTTAAACCAAGACTTATACATGATATTCTACTGAACTAACTCCCTTATTCTCAATATAACCTTGGTGGGATCATCCTTACCTAAGGTGCAATTATGGCAAAACAAGAGAATCTACACTTCAGAAATCACAAATCTTCATGCTTTTGAAACAACAAGGTATGTATTTTTATAAAAAATAATCACGAATTATTACCATGAAACAAGAAGCATAAATCAATATTAACACATTATACCTATTGAAATTAAGGCTCACTAACAAAATCTTTCCAAATGATCAAAATCTTACAACATTCTAAGAGAAATCCTCATGCATGCATGCCTTCGGGTTTTTCAAACCAAAACAACACATTTTCTACATATATTCCATCTTAAAATTGACATACAAGCCTAGCATAAGGTGTACCTAGATGATCACTTAGCATGCAAGGAGTTTTATCAAATTTTCACCACAAAATTCAAGTCATTATCACATAAACATGCAAAAATTGATCAAAACAACAAGAATGATTTCAAGGACCATTCATTCGGCTCCCATATGGTCATGGACGAATGAAATGGATGGAAATGGCCATTAAATCATCAAGAGTTTCCTTCTCATGACTTGGCACTTATCCATTCATTGTAGTCCTCTAAAAAACAACCTTAAATCCATAAGAATCAAGATTGTATTTTGAGTTTCACTAAAACCTTTACATGCAACCCTTAAACTTAAACTTTCGACTCAAAACTCTTTGAAATATGAATGATCATGGTATGGGAGATAATATTTACTTGTATAAAGAGTAGAATCTTGGTGGAGAAATGAAGAAAAATGGGGAGGGGTGGTTCTCGGCTAAAGGCCGAGAGTGAGAGAGAGAGGGCCGAGAGTGAGGGAGGAGGACGGAGAGAAGAATGAGTGTGGTGTGGGTGATGAGTGAAAATGATCATGTCTTTGCTTGTTTTTATGGTATTTGATTTGACAAAATGTGAGTGGAAAGGAGAATTGACAAGTCTATCCCTCCACTTATACTTGGTGCATTTTGCATGCAAGGTAAAGAAGGAAATTGGCTAGAGAAATAAGAGTTAGTGGGGTTGGAATTGTCCTCTTTGTCCTTGAAAAGAATGAGAGGGTGGTTTGCATGCAAGGGCTTTCTTGTAATTTGCTAAATATGACAACTAAAATTTATAATGATTTATTTTTATAAAATAAAATACAAGTTAAAAAATTATAAAATTTATACCATAAAATAACTTGGATTTTTAGAGACTTTATAAAATCATTTTCAAAATTTGTGAACAAAATACCTTTTAAAAGAAATTTTTTCCAAAGCTTAGAATATTCCTTATAAATCAAAAATAAAGAAATTAAATAAACTCTTGCTTTGAAAAATCATATACTACACAAAGCAAATTTATAATGCAGAAATTTTCACTCACACTAGCGTACAATCATTGAATATATTTTCATTTGACTTTAATATTATACCAAATCCACAAATAATATTACATAAAATGCCGGTCGTAATAACTTACCAACCTTGAGAAGGTGGATTCATCTAGTGACTTGGTAAAAATATCTGCAAGCTGCTTTTCACTTGGAACAAAATGAAGTTCCACAGTACCATTCATTACATGTTCCCTTATGAAGTGGTACTTGATGTCTATGTGCTTTATTCTTGAATGTTGCACTGGATTTTCAGTGATGGCAATTGCACTTGTGTTATCACAGAAAATAGGAATCCTTTCAACTTGCAAACCGTAGTCTAGCAATTGATTTTTCATCCACAAAATCTGTGCACAGCAACTGCCAGCAGCAATATATTCAGCCTCAGCTGTAGAAGTAGAAACTGAATTTTGCTTTTCACTGAACCAGGACACAAGCTTATTTCCTAGAAATTGACAGGTTCCTGTTGTACTTTTTCTATCAATTCTATAACCTGCATAATCTGAATCTGAATAACCAGTTAGATCAAAACCAGAATCTCTAGGGTACCAAATGCCAAGTTTTGGTGTGCCCTTGAGATATCTGAAAATTCTCTTAATAGCTACTAAGTGAGATTCTCTAGGATCAGCCTGAAATCTAGCACACAAATATGTAGCAAACATTATATCTGGCCTACTAGCTGTTAAGTACAGAAGTGAGCCAACCATGCCCCTATAACTTGAAATATCCATAGACTTTTCAGTAGTGTTTAATTCAAGCTTAGTTGTAGTGGCCATGGGAGTTTTTGCAGATGTGCAATCTATTAGATCAAACTTCTTTAAAAGATCATAAATGTATTTAGTTTGACTAATGAATATTCCATCACTAACTTGTTAAACTTGCAAACCAAGAAAGTAAGTTAGTTCTCCCATCATACTCATTTCATACTTACTCTGCATCAATTTGGCAAACTTTTTGCAAAGTTTTTCATCAGTAGAGCCAAAAATAATGTCATCTACATAAATTTGAACAAGTATACTAGAGCCATTAACATTTCTAAAGAATAAAGTTTTATCTACAGTACCTCTTGTGAAGTGATTTTCCAAAAAGAACTTTGATAAAGTGTCATACCAGGCTCTAGGTGCTTGCTTCAGTCCATAAAGTGCTTTCAAAAGATAGTAGACATATTTTGGAAAATTTGGATCTTCAAAACCAGAAGGCTGACTGACATAGAATTCCTCCCCCAAGTCTCCATTCAGAAAGGCACTTTTGACATCTATTTGATAGACTTTAAAATTGGCATGGGCTGCATAGGCTAAGAAAATTCTTATGGCTTCAAGTCTTGCAACAGGAGCAAATGTTTCATCAAAATCTATTCCTTTTTGTTGATAATAGCCCTTAGCAACCAATCTAGATTTGTTCCTAACTACTATGCCATTTTCATCCATCTTGTTTCTGAATACCCATTTGGTGTCAATTCGGTTCTTTCCTCTAGGCTTGGGCACCAGCTTCCATACCTTATTCCTCTCAAATTGGTTTAGCTCCTCCTGCATAGCTAAAATCCAATCAGGATCCAACAAAGCTTCTTCTACCTTCTTTGGTTCTTCCTTAGAAAGAAAGCTACTGTATAGACATTTTTCTTGAGTTGCTCTCCTTGTTTGAACTCGAGAAGATACATCACCAATGATGAGCTCAAAGGGGTGATCCTTTGTCCATTTTCTTTATTGAGGTAGATTAGCTCTAGATAAAGAGGCCTCATTGTTGTCTTGATGTGTGATTGAGTTTTGATTGTTAGAAACTTCCCCTGAGTTAATGGATCTTTGATTTGAGAAGGGAGAGCTTTCTGTAGGTGATCTATTCTGACTTCCAGCTTCTTTTGATGACCCGACGGATGGTGAATTTTGAGTACCGACGGATGAGGCTGGTTGTCTCCCGACGGATAAGGCAGATTGTCTCCCGACGAATGAAGCATTATGCAACTCGACAAATATTGAATTTTGTGCTTCATTGGTAGTAGATTTTTCTGCATTATCCTTTGACACTGTTTCTTGATCACTTTCATCATCACTGTCATCACTAACCATATCCACATTGTCAAATTTGAGGCTCTCATGGTAATCTCCATCTTCCAGTCCTTCAATCTTTTTATCATCAAACACAACATGTATTGATTCCACAACAATGTTGGTTCTTAGATTGTAGACTCTATATGTTTTACCAACAGCATATCCAACAAAAATTCCTTCATCTGCTTTAGCATTAAACTTCCCATTCTGATCAGTTTGATTCCTCAAGATATACATTTGCAGCCAAAGACATGAAGAAAATTTAGAGTTGGCTTCTTGTTCTTGAACAACTGATAGGGAGTCATGCATTTTGCTTGATTAATTAGAGAAATATTCTGAGTGTAGCATGCAGTATTTACAGCTTCAACCCAGAAATATGTTGGTAATTTAGATTCTTCAAGCATTGTCCTGGAAACTTCAATAAGTGATCTGTTCTTCCTTTCTACTACTCCATTTTTTTGTGGAGTTCTTGCTGCTAAAAACTCATGCAAAATCCCATTTTCTTCACAAAGTGCTCTCATGACAGAATTCTTGAACTCGGTTCCATTGTCACTCCTGATTCTTCTAACTTTGAAATCAGGATGATTATTGACTTGCCTTATGTGATTGATGATGATTTCACTAGCCTCATCTTTAGACTTTAGGAATTATGTCCAAGAGAACTTTGAGAAATCGTCTACAATTACTAGGCAAAATCTTTTTCTAGAGATGGACAACACATTGACTGGTCCAAATAAATCCATGTGTAGCAGTTGCAAAGGTTCTTCAATTATTGAATCAAGCTTCTTTCTGAATGATGCTTTGATCTGCTTTCCTTTTTGACAGGCATCACACAATCCATCCTTTGAAAACTCCACTTGAGGAATGCTTCTAACCAATTCTTTCTTTACCAGTTCATTCATGGTCTTGAAGTTTAGATGGGATAGCTTCTTGTGCCACAACCAACTTTCATCCTGACTTGATTTGCTGAAAAGACAAGTAACAGATTCTGCATTTGATGAGTTAAAGTCAGCTAGGTACACATTTCCTTTTCTCACACCAGTGAGAACCACTTTGTTGCTCATCTTGTTAGTCACAACACAGGTTTCTGAGTTGAAGGTTACTGAATTGCCTTTATCACAAAGCTGGCAGATACTCAACAAATTGTGCTTGAGACCATCCACTAAGGCAACCTCTTCAATGATGACATTGTCTTTTGAAATCAAGCCATATCCCATAGTATAACCCTTGCTGTCATCTCCAAAAGTAATACTTGGGCCAGCTCTCTCCTTGAACTCTATGAGCAGGGTAGAATCACTAGTCAGGTGTCTTGAACAACCACTATCCAAGTACCATAGATTCTGTAATAGCCCCAAAATTTTGAACCTTTTTGTAACCCTTATGAATAGTGTTTTTGCTGATTATGCGGAATAAGAAAAATTTTCATGCCACACTATGTAGGGGTTCTTTTATTGTTATTCTGAGATCTTATTAGTACTCTATATGATATATAAGTGTATGTAAAGATCGTCAGAATCCAAATTCAAACACTTTGATTTTTCCCGAAAATCCACCAGATACCGAAAGAATTGAGTATAAAGTAACAGGATAAAAAGGATTTAAATTCAAGGATTATAAGAGAGGATCATAAAAGGAATATAATGTATTGAGAAAGGTTAAGGAAACCCAAGTAATAAGATTCCGGGTATGATCCCTCAAACGATAAACGAAAATGAAAGTTAAGCGAACCGTATAACAGATCAGCGGTCATTAACCAAGTAATTAGAAGCTAATCAAAGAGGTTAGTGAGGATGATGCCATCAAACCAATAAGAAGAGTACAAGCATGGGAAGATGATATAGGATTGATGACCTAAGCATGACCAAAAGGGAAGGAGATGTGGTTGATTTCAAGCCACACAAATATCACCATGGTTAAAAGGTAAATAATTAAAACAAAAGCAAAAACAACCAACCAACAAATCATTTCACCAAAAACACAAGTTGACTTTCCATTTCAAGCTAAAAGCTCTCGGCCTCTTTTCCATTTCAAGAAGAAAAAAACCAAAATCCAAGTTCTAAGCTTCATTAATTAGTGAGGTAATTATCTAAGATTCCTTATGCATAGATATAGCTATCCTATAAGTTTGAGCTTCAAATTCCTTCACAATCTCTTCCTAAAATTCATGGAAGAAGAGGGTGAATAGTGTTTTTCAAGAACTAAAAATTTTGTTCTTGAGTTTTTGTTTAGATTAAGCTTTGGTAAGGACTTTCAAGGGTAATTCCAAGCTCCTTAGTTACATTTACTCACCAAGGAAGGTATAATCTCAAACCCTAGCCCTACTTTTGTATATTTAGACCTTTTGTGTTTAGTATGGTTCATGAGAAGATTGATTATTGACTATTTAGAGATGTGTTGGTTTTGTGATGTGTTTGGAGTTATAAATCTTGTTGATTAGTTAAAGAACTTAAGTAAAGCTTTTAGTTCATGTTGGGAAGTAGTATAAATTTGGAAATAATGAGTTTTTGGGGCTGTTGTAGCATTGTATGTATGGATTTTGGTTGTATGGTTGAATTGTGGTTGATTTGGAGTAGGATAAAAATTGGTAATCGCGTAAACATAGTCGTCGTAATGTCCGATTTACTTTAGACTGTTTTGTTCTTAACATCAGGACCCGAGAACTCACTGTTAGGCTTTGACTACTGCCATGATTAGATAGTTCATGTTACGAGCTTCGTTTTGATTTGTGGTTCATTTGAATCCGATGTACGGTTTAGGAGAAACGACCATTTTAAGTAACGGCATTTCGCGAACGAACCATTACCCCTCTCCTTACTTTGAAACATTGGTTAAAGACCTTAAATGACTAATTAGAGTATGAAACATATATGTAAAGTGTATTAGGCAGTTGGTAAGGTACTCGCGAAAGAATCGCCTTAAAACTCTTAATGGTTAATTTATTAAAAATGGTGGAGTCGAGGGTACTCGAGCGACTTAAGTGAATCGTTAAGCGCGAAAGCGAGCGTTAGGGCTCTAAATGGTTAAAGTCTAGTTTCTTAAGCGACGGTGGTTTAATTATGGATTATGTTGTTGTTCATAGGTTACCGGACCCACTCTAAGCTTAAGTCTACCCCGGAACACTCAGGCAAGTTTTCTACCCGTTATACTGTTGTTGTGATATATATATGTATATGCATTATCTTGTGATAGATGCATGTTGGTTAATTAGCAAATCTTGCGATATATTGGAGCATGCTGATATGGTTTATATGCATGTCTGTTTCGTAATCTTGATATGTAATTGTTGATTCAATTGCTTATAATTGCATAATACCTATGCTAGAGATAAGCAGTAGTTGCGTATACCCTTAGTATAGGGGACCTAAAGATGAACATTTTCTAAAACCGGGAGTCGATGTTCCCGAGTATATTATATATATATATATAGTTTTTAAAACTATTAATCGAATAAGGTTTATTCGATAACTTTATTTTATTTAATGAATATTATTTTGAATATTCATTCAAGGACTTATGACTCCGCTTCTTTTATTAAATAATATTCTTTATTTTATTAAAGAATAATGTTTCGATAATCAAACTTATTTTCGATTATTCAAATAAAGATCATACTTTCGTATAAGTATATCTTTGGTTATTTATTATTCATTTCAAGTATAAGTTTTAAAACTTCTACTTCAATTATTTTTATAAGGATTATCCTTATGAGAATATTATTTAAATAATAATATTCAGATATTCTCCAACATATCGGGACTGATTTATTTTATTAAATCAGCATTACTCCAAACATTCTCAAAAATGTTTTCGAGTCTTCAAAATGATTTTAAAAGTTAAAGCGGATCCCGAAGCTCGTTTTCAAATTTAAGATCTTCCTTTCGAAGGGGACTTGAATACTCACTCAAAAATTCGAGGGATCCGGCTATGTGGTGTATTTTATATTCACAACGTGGTTGCTGTTTTGAGAAAATAATTTGATTACTTGCCCAATGTTCGGGAAGTAAGTCCATCTAATTGAGTCGGCATAAGCGATAGGCCGGGGTACGGTCTATGAAGGTGTAAGAGGCTGGGTGACAGTCCATCCACGCGTGAGTGGCCGGGTAACGGTCTAGCGCGAGGTCCTAATGTGGCCAGGGTGATGACCGGCGAGGAATTCATCCATCTACAATAGAAAAGGTTACTTATTGGTATCTTTGCCTGATCAGCAAGATATCGGGTTTATGCCAAAATTCTTTTATTTCCAAATTCATTGGATATTGCAACTCTGTTCATACTTTACATGATAGAGATTTTCAGGAAATGTATGAGATATATATATATATATATATATATATATATATATCGGGACTTAATGAAGTATCTCGTAACTTCATTTCTTTTGAATGATTTTTCAAAGATTGAATCTATTCAAATCTTATCTTGTAGTCTCATCTATGTGATGAACTTTTGAAACTGATTATACCTTGAACGGTGGTAGTTCAAGTAGTATTCAGAAAAGATATAAGTATATTGGGGTATCTTGTAACTTCATCTGTTCAACTTATATCTGGTTAATGATTATCTTATACATGACAAAGATTTTCAGAAAAACGTTGAGACAAGGTTAGATATATGAGATCACCTTGCAACGATATTTTTATACAGTTATAAACTGGAACTCTGGGTATATTATACATGGCAGAGAATTTCAAAGATTTTGAAAAGTATATAAGTATATATATATACTGAATATTTTGCGACTTTGTCGCATTAAGATATCAGCTTGGTTCATTTCTTTTGACCAAGACTTTCATGAGTACTATGAGAATGCTCATATATTGTTAATCATTATACATATTATTTTGGTGGGCTTGTTGCTCACCCTTGCTTTCTTTTTTCATCACACAACAACAGATAGAAAAGATGAACAAGACCAAGCTTCCAATTCGCAAGCGGTTAGGAAACGTTCCGCAGTTTTCTGGAAGCGTTGATGCCGCCGTAGCTGAGGTAGGAGCTACCAATAGGCTAGGTTTTCAACTATTGATGAACCAGACTTATGTATAATATGAATTGTAATAATGGCAAGGAATATGTAAATTATTCAGAAACCCTTTTAAGGTGTAACAGTTTATAATTGTGGAATATAATGACTTGTGTTATTTTTGGCATTCATCTCTGAGACTATAACTTATGGTGTGTGTGTGTGTATATTGCGGGGTCACAGTACGCATTAGTTGGTTGACTGTTAAGATTAAGTATTGATAAGGGAAATGGAACTCGTGACAACCCGAATCCACGACCCCGTATTTGGGGGTGTTACAGATTCTTTCTGTTTCCCTGCACACATCAAAATCAAATCAAGTTGATTTTGGTACCCAAGTTTCCTTGGGTCCTGCCTTGCTAGCTTTCTTTTTTCTGTTTCTTAGGCTTTATCTCATTTGACTTAGGGATTTTAGATTCATCCTTAGTCATTTGCGTTGGGCCTTTGAAACTATTCATTGCAAAAGAATTATCATGCATATTTTGATTAACAGGGAATGACATGCTATTAGTAAACATATTATTCCAGTAAGGCATGCTAAATGACATTTGTGGCATACTAAATGCAACATAATAAAGATTAGGTGCAAATGGCATATTAGGAAACTGTGCATTCATATTCTGTGTAGACATAGCATTCATAGGCATAGAAGGCATGGCATTCATGTTTGGAAAATGAGGTGACACAGATATGGAAGTAGGCATGGCAGTTTTGCAATTAACAGACAAGTGATTTACACTACCACACTTGACACATATTTTTCTAGGAGCATATTTATCAGGTGTGTAGTTGTTGTGCTTGTTAATTCCTACTTTACCATTTCTATTATTTTTCTTTTTAGCCTCTGTTTTAACCTCAATCTTTTCAAGTCTGTCACTCAATTGCTTGACAGTCATATGACTAACATTAGTCTTCTTCTCCTTCTTCACATGACTGGATTCTCCTGAAACAAAATTCTTGGAAACTGATCCATATTTTTCATTTAACTTGACAAGCTTGGCTTTACTCACAGGCTTGCTTACAGTCGATGGATGAGGATTTATATCACTCGACGGATAACCCTTTTTGTTATCCGATGGATGACCCTCATCATCCGTCGAGTCTACATCTGTTGGCAATCCTTCCACCAAATTGGATTCCAGCTTCTCCTTGTTCTTCTTCCAGGCTGCATCACAAAAGGACTCAATCCCTTGAACTTTGGTGATTTGAACATGAATATCTCTAGATGTTTTCCATGCCTTAATCACCTCATGTTCTCGTTCAAGCTGCTTCTTCAAGATCTCTTCTTTATTCAAGGACTCAGTTAATTCATCCTTAGCAAGTTTACACTCAATTCTTAATTTTTCAAATTCAATGAACTGAGACTCTGGCACATTATTCCTCTCACTTAAAAACAAATTGTTTTCTTTGATTTTAGCATTTTCCTTATTAAGAGACTTAAGTGTAACACACAAATGATATAACTCTGTAGACATGTCATTTATGGCATCATTACACTCAACTTTAGATAAATGTGCAAGGTTAGTGGTGATTACCTGATTACTTGAAGAACTTGTCTCTGTTTCATCAGACTTGGCCATTAGGGCTAGATTGACATAGCTGACATCTTCATCTTCATCCAGACCATCTGCTGCCTAGTCATTTTCATGTGTAATGAAAGCCCTTTCCTTTTGTTTGAGAAACTCAAAGTATTTCTGTTTATAATCCACAGGCTCAAACTTCTTTTTACTGGAATCTGACTTTCTACACTCACTGGCAAAGTGCCCTGCCAAGCCACATTTGAAACACTTGAATTTTGATTTATCCACCATGTTTCTATCTGGCTTAGCTGCTCCAAAGTTCTTCTTGAACTTGAGCTTGGAAAATCTTCTGGAAAGAAATGCTAGATGTTCATCAATATCTTCCATGTCATCTTGGCTCAAAGAATCTTCATTTTCTGCTATCAGCCCCTTGCCCTTATTTTCATAGACCTTTGAAGTTGATTCAACAGCTTCCATCTTTATCTCCTTCTCTTTTTTTAACTCAGCAACTAGTGCAATGGACCCTCCTTTCTTCTTTTCTCTCTCCATCCTCTCATCTTGCTATATTTCAAGCTTATAAGTCTTCAGGATGCCATACAGTCTTTCCAGAGTAAACTCCTTATAATCTTGAGAGTTTCTCAATGAGATTGTCATGGGTTTCCATTCCTTTGGAAGAGATCTAAAGAACTTCAGATTGGAGTCTTTTGTCTGATAGACCCTTCCATGCAACTTTAGAGCATTTAGTAGTTTTTGAAACCTATTAAAATGTCAGTGAGAGACTCACTTTCTTCACAATGAAAATGCTCATATTGCTGAATCAAAAGCTGCATCTTGTTTTCTCTAACTTGCTCAGTGCCATCACAGATAATCTGTATTGTATCCCAAACATCCTTGACAGTTTTACAATTGATGATGTTGTCAAAAATGTCACCATCAACTCCATTGAACAAGATATTCATGGCCTTCTTATCTTTCCTGACTTGTTCAATATCAGGATCAGACCATTCATGCCTTGGTTTTTGGACAGATGGCTCATTTCCAGTTGTAGCTCTCATAGGCCTCATCTTGAGAAAATAGACGAATATGTATTTTTACCTTCCAATGATGGTAATTGCCTTTATCCAGAAAAGGAATCTTGACTCCAACATCCTTCTTGTTCATCTTGCTATTTTGTTGTGATCTTTAAACTCTCTGTTTGTTAAGAGCTCACTCTAATACCAATTGTTAGTCCCTAACAATGCAACAAGAATTACAGAATGGGGGTTGAATGGAATTCTTGAAACTTTTTCACAAAGATATGAAGTGTTCTATCTTAATAATATATAACTGTGTGAATTGATTTACAAACTGCGGAATAATAACTTGGAATAAATCAATACACAAGTAATTAAAAACACAAGTCTTTAAAAACTTTATGGTGGATTTGAATATATCCGCCAGAGATATATTATATCAAGAGAACTCTGTGTAGCAATTAGCTCACAGCTGCTTACAAATTGTAACAACTAAGAATGCAGAGAAATGCTAAGAATACAGCTTACAGATGTTTCTCTCTTGGTTGCTTAGTTAGTTGTTCTATTTGCTACTTCTTGGTTTATATATCACCAAGATTACAAAGTAATAAGACAAGATAATATTACAAAAACTATCAAGTCTAATACTATGCTACTCCATTACTCTTTTCCAGCATCTTTGAATATCTTCATAATAGCATGGAAATGGCAATGCTTCTTTGTTCTCTAAAACCCAGTTGAATAGGCTTCCACATTCCATTTGCATAGACTCGACAATGTGACTGTGTTGTCACTGTCAACAGATGTTTGAATTCTTTATCCGTCGGGTCATGATCATCCGTCGAATTCATGATCATCCGTTGGGTTGTCTTGTTGATCATCCGTCGAATGGCATTATTGTTTATCCGCCGGGTAGCAATCTGGCACTTGACTTCATTTCATTTATACAGAATTACAAGACATCATCTATGTACAATTAATCAACCTATTCTGCATATCTAGTTAAAGTCAACATGACTTGAGTACTACTTACAGAATCTAAACAATGTGTATGCAAAAATGTGCTACAGACTTATTGTTACATAAGCTACTCACTCGATGGATAATAAATCATCATCCGTCGGGAGTATATTGAGTCATCCGTCGGGACTATAATCCTTATCCGTAGAGTGCTACATTTTTTTCACTAAGTAAAATCTATCAAGGTGTTTTGTTAATGAAATCATCAAGTACACAATATATACACAACAAGAAATATTTAACACTTTGGGGGCTAAGTTGTTTTATATTTTTTTATAGGTAACGAAAATTCGAAAAAATTTCATTTTTTTAGTTTTTCACATTTTCAACTTTTAGCATTATATTTGTTTACTATAAATTAAAAATTGATAAATTAAATTGGACAAGTACAAGAAAAATAAAACATTAAATAATTTATTTCATTCAAATATATATGGAGTACATTCAAATATTTTTTTAAACAAAATACATCATAACTTAAATATTTTATTCCGACGAGAATGATCAAGCTTTAACGGTGTTGGAGAACCGCCTTTATCACCCTTATCGTCGTCCTTCTTTTTCTTCAACTTTTCCGCCTTCGCCTCATTTTCCTTTTTTTTTCTTGAGCTCAAGTGCCATTTGAATACGGCGGAGAGCTATTTCCATGTCTTCTTCTCTTTCGGGCCCATCGTAAGCAACACCATCGATAATTACCTTGTTATTGTCAAAATCATAGTAGAAAACCATTTTTAGGGAAAATAGAGAAGATAATGTTGAAGAGAAAATGTAGAATGAAAAGAAATGAGATTACAAGAGCGCTATTTATAGGCTGAAAATCGGAATTTTAAAAACCAAAAATTAAATTTAGGCATAAAAAAATGTTGCAGAAGTTGAGGGGTAGGAACAACTGCAACAATGCTTCAAAGCGGCAACCCATTCTACAGTAATGAGCCAATGCGGTGGGTCGGTCAAACCCCCCAACGTTTGACCAGTCAATTTTTATTAATATTGGCACAAAAATTGATATTGATTTAATATTTGCACAAAAATTATTTTGAATTCACAAAAAAGTATAAAATTAATAATATAAATTTTATTATTAAAATTGATAATATAATTTTTTTAAATAAAATAACTCATATGATAATTTTTAAAAACATAAAACTAACAAATTTTCGTAATAATAAAAATTCGAAAATACTATTCGAAAAAATAATTAAAAATAACCTTTTCACTCAAAAAATTTAAATTTATTATTTAATTTAAATATGTTTGATTAAAAAATTAAATAAAAAAATAACAAAATATAATTTCAAAAAAATAATTACAAATTCATTTTTAATTAGAGTCCTCCCGCATTGACTCATTGCTGCAGTGTGAGTCAGCAATGAGCCAATACGGTGGGTCGGTCAAACCCCCCAACATTTGACCAGACAATTTTTATTAATATTTGCACAAAAATTGATATTGATTTAATATTTGCACAAAAATTAAGTTTGAATTCACAAAAAAGTATAAAATTAATAATATACATTTTTTTTATTAAAATTGATAATATTATTTTTTTAACTAAAATAACTCATATGATAATTTTTAAAAACATAAAAGTCACAAAATTTCGTAATAATAAAAATTCAAAAATACTATTCGAAAAAATAATTAAAAATAATTTTTCACTCAAGAAATTTAAATTTAATATTTAATTTAAATATTTTAGTTTAAAAAATTAAATTAAAAATAACAAAATATAATTTCGAAAAAATATTTACAAATTCATTTTTAATCAGAGTCCTCCTGCATTGACTCATTGCTGCAGTGTGAGTCCGCAATACGTGATTGCGGGAGGAACTCTGCCTTAATGGCTCCAAAAGCTGGTTGGTGTTTATATTTAATGGGTCACTTCAGCAATGTTGCATTGATGGAGACAGTTTATTTGATACTTACTTTCTTCTTCCTCATTTTACAATTTACAATTTACTTTCAATAATTTCAAATTTTTTGGTTATTGATTCATCAAAGGTGATCTCAAAAGGTTAGTTTTCGATTGTTGATGTCTTCTTTTTTATTTAAAGCTTGTAGTTCTTCTAGTAAAATTGATAATTACGATTATTATACCCCCGTTAGACGAAACCCCGTAGCTCGTCGTAAGTTATTTTTTGATGAAGATATTGTAAATCTTGATAGTGATGATAATATGAATAATGTTGATGGTGATAATATTGGTGTTGATAATGTTAGTGGTCATAATGTTGATAATGTTGGTGGTGATAATGTTGATTTTGATAATGTTGGTGGTGATAATATTAACGGTCATAATGTTGATGATAACGTTGGTGGTGATAATTTTGACGGTAAAAATGTTGATGACGTAAAAGATGAGAAAAATATTGAGAAAAAGAATCATGGATTTAAGAATAGTAACGATGTTGTGCCTTATGTCGGCAAGATTTTCGATACATTGGATGATGCAGAAGCGTTTTATAGGAATTATAGTCGAAAAGAGGGATTCGGGATAATAATTAGGAATACTCATAAGCGAACAAACACAAATGAACCATCATACCGTTTGTTTATTTGTCGAAAATGTGGAAGGGTAGGAGCGATGCCGTTGGATTTTGGTAAAGGAAAATGAGTTAGGGAGGTAATTTCACGAACGGATTGTGGTGCTCGAATGTGTGTCGTTCACAAAGTGAAGATGGACAAATCGCAAATTAGTTCGGTGGATTTAGAACACAATCATAAATTGGTGTCGCCAGAAAAAGTTCAATTTTTTTAAAGATCACTCAACATAGATCCTATGACGCGATCATTGATTGAGTTGTTTAACAAATCAGGAATTGAGATGAGCAAAGTAATGAAGTTTCTTAGCGAGACAAAGTGGGTGTTGAAAATCTTGGTTTTTTTAATCAAGACGTACGTAATGTCATACGTGATATTCCGTGCCGAGTGTTTGATTCAGGTGATGCGGAGTGCGGATTACTTTTGCTACGAGAACTACAAGAAAATAGTTTTGGTAATTTCTTTTATCGGGTCGATGTAGATGATGAGAATCGTGTACGGGGTTTGGTGTGGGTTGATCCTCGATCCATGAACGCGACAAGAATTTTGGTGATGTGGTTACGTTCGATTCAACTTACCGGACGAATAGGTATTGTATGCCTTTCATACCTATTACGGGCGTAAACCACCATTATCAAAATATACTATTTGGATTTGCACTTGTAAGGGATGAGACTGAGGCATCGTATAAGTGGGTTTTGAGGACATGGTTGGAAGCCATCGACAATAAACCGCCTCGAACAATTATTACTGATCAAGACATTGCATTGGGAAATGCCATTGCCGAGGTCATGCCTATGCCACAAACAAAGCATACATATTGTACATGGCATATAAGTAGTAAGTTTCCTGAGAAGTTGTCTTATTTGTACACAAATTATTCGGAGTTCAAGACAGATTTTAATGCATGTGTGTACAAGTCATTGATACCTACAGAATTTGAAGGTAGATGGGAGCAATTAGTCGAGAAGTACGATCTTGAGGATTATGCTTGGTTAAATGACATGTATGTTATTAGAACTCAATGGATTGGTGCTTACACGAAGCAACATTTTTCCGCCGGCATGACTACAACTTCAAGAAGCGAGTCTACAAATTCTTTTTTTGATGAATATGTGCAATCATCTATCGCTTTGAAGGAATTCATTGAGAACTCCCAAAAGGATTTGGAGACACAATATCTGAAGGAGGTTAAAGCCGATTATGACACCGAACAATTGGAAAGGAGATTAGTTTTGCACTCATCCTTGGAAATGCATGCATCCAAAATCTACACGAAAAAAATGTTCAAACGTTTTCAAAAGGAGCTTATGAAAAGTATGTTACATCTAAACAGTGTCAAAAATAATGGAACTTATATGTCGAAACTGTATTTGGTTGAGAAGGCTACCCTGTCGGAGAATTGCAGAAGAAAATATCGAGTGACGGTTTTCATGTACGAAAAAATTGAATGCTCGTGTAAGAAGTTTGAACATTCCGGGATGATTTGCAAACACATAATCCGTTATCTTGACAAAAAACAAAAAATCAAGATACCAGAAAGTCTCATCATGGGTAGGTGGACAATGAACGGCAACAAAATTGCGGGGCCTCTTCCATATGCTCCTCCCGCTATTGGTAATACTGGTGCGTTACAACCATTAAGGTATGGTGCATTGTGCAAATATTTTCAAGATTTAGCTGCTTCCGGTAGTTGTTCTGTTTCACGGTATAAATATTTAATGGGTGTGATTGATAGAGATAAGAGATACTTGAAAGATGCTTTTGCGGATGAAGATCGTAGCGAAAGAACCCATGAGGCGAAAACTCAAGAGGACTACCAACATGATCCAATATTCGATCCTCCAACGTCGAAAACTAAAGGAAGGAAAAAAATAAAAAGATTTAAAAGTAGAATTGAGACGACAACTTCAAAGATCAAGATCAAGCCTCGCAAGTGCAATTATTGTGGGGAGATCGGAGGAGAACATGATGCAAGAAACTGTCCTCTAAGGGAGGAGCATGATCGAAGAAATTTTTAGGTTTTAACCTAAAAATTGTTGACAAGTAGTACATTAGTTCTTTTAACTTTTCTATTTAACTTACATAATATTAACATTATTTTTAAAAACACATAATGTTGCATATTAATGTTATTTTTTAACAAAACCAAGTTTAGTAATATTAATATTGTTTAAACATTTTTTAACACCAAAACTCTTAAAATAATTAAAATATTCAGTAGTAATGGGAAAATTTGAAAAAAGTGATTTAATAAATAAAGTCAACTAGACCTTAAAATAGTGAATACGAATGTGGTATTTCCCCTAACTCGGTCTGGAGTTCTTTACTTTAGGGTTGCTCTTTTCATCCAACTCGAAATATCGTAAGAGGATAATGACAGAGCACCCATCAATGAGACATTGCTAGAGGTCACACTGCAGCAGTGACTCATTACGGGGTACTCTGCTCCACCCAAAACTCACTGCCTCTTTTTGTTACAAAAGTGAGTTTAGTAATATTAATGTTTTTAAAATATTTTTCAACACCAAAACTCTTAAAATAATTAAAATATGCAGTATTAATGTAAAAATTTGAAAAAAGTGATTTAATAAACAAAGTCAACTATACATTAAAATTTGTCACTGCGAACTAGTGATAAAGTACCTAGCAATGAGACATTGTTGGAGGTAGGCCCTGCAGCAATGACTCATTGTTGGGCGCTCTGTTCCACCCAAAACTCACTGCCTCTTTTTGTTAACAAAACTTGGTTTTTAGTAATATTAATATTTTTTAAATATTTTTCAACACCAAAACTTAAAATAATTAAAATATGCAGTATTAATTGGAAAATTTGAAAAAAATTGATTTAATAAACAAAGTCAACTAGACCTTAAAATAGTCAACATGAACTAGTGACAGAGCCCCTATCAATGCCTCATTGCTGGGGTTGGCCACTGCAGCAATGATTCATTGCGGGGTGACTAAACTGTAAAATGTGTAAAATATGATGTCTCCCGCAATGACTCAATGCTGAGGTATGTGACCAGTTTTCTGTATTGCTTGCTAGTTTTCTGCAAAAAACTGGGCACAGACCTTTATACTGCTAACATCAACATTGCGGGTGATTTACATAGTTTAAGAAAAAAATGGCATGGTTCCGTTTATTTTTATAACTTACCAACCTGTTTCAACTAAATCGAAATCAACCAACCAACAACCAATCAAAGCAACCACAATCATGATCTAAATTAAACTCAACCAATCAACATCAAATCTAAACGCACCATCAATCCAATAAACACAATCATAATCAATAACAAAGAAAACACCGAAATAAATCCAAAATATAAACTACAGTCCCCTATTCCTCTGCTGGATCCCATAGTCATTTATCCGTCTAGCGAGCCCTTTTGAAAGCTCCCAAGCTATGCGATACCGGAATGTCCAAATACCCAATACAGGCTCCCAAACAACATCTCTCAATGATATGCCATTAAGTATAACATCCATGTACTTGCACATGTACACGCCACAATCATGGGTATTGGACTGCATCGGCCGTTCCTGTATGAAATGAACCTTTATCTTATGTCCATCAAATCTGGAAGGATCCAAGTAATGCAACATAGCTGGCACTATGCACTCCTAGAAAGGTTTGGTTTCATATAATTAGTAACCAACAATGACAAGTGTATGTAAATTGACTAGTAAAGTAATTACGAAGAACATAGAATGCCATGGCATTTATATATCGAGAGTAAATACTCTTAAGACTATCCCCCCATTCAACTAGAGGATCAATTAAAAGGAGCTTCTGTTGTTTAATGTCCATAATGAACAAAAACCAGTGAGCATCATTGCAGCAAGGGTAGAAAGCAAAGTCACAATCCAATAATGGTGGCCCAATGCGCTGGACTGCATATGAATCATATAAACTATGCCGACCGGCCAACTTCACATCTGATAGTTCAGCTTCGGGATGGGCCTGCAACATTGAAACAATTATAAAAGATATAATGAACTACAAAATCAAAGAGTTATCAGTTATCATTAACTTACTAACGCATGAACTAAAAAGTACCTTTTGTTTTACCTTCAAGTTCTTGCAATAATCTTTTAACAGCAGTTGCACGAAAAAGCTGAAGTTAAAGAAGAAATTCTTAGCAGTGGGCTCTAGACCCGAGATGGACTCCCTAACCTTCAACAACTCTATATAGGCATCCACAATATTGCTGTCTACCTGACATTCCGGCTTTAAGGTATGGACAAAATCCCAAGTAAGCTCAGCAGTGCCTCTGTGATCTCTCCAAATAAAATCATTCTTGTTACCCCACCAGTGCTTGTACAGCCAAAAAACCTTCCTATTTTTCAATGGCCTCGTCATATCAGCACGCCGCCCAGGACCACCCCGCCTCAGTTTATCCTTCAACTTGTCTTCATCAGTGTCCATCTGCAAATACATTTCAAAAGCATCAAATCAAACACATATTCATGATAAAAAACATTAAACATATAGAAATGCATAAAAATATGTACTGCAAGAATCAAACATAAAAAATGGAATGATTCAACATACGTACATCAAGAATCATCCTCAAACTATCATGAATAAAACCACTACGACTACCGAATTTCACCATGCCACCTGCAAGTGGAGTCAACTCAGTAGCAGGAGTAACAGGAGAACTCCCAAAAGTACGCTCGGTAGTAGGAGTAACAGGGGTAGTAGTAGCAGCAACCTACAAATGCATTGAGTATCAAACATTATATACATCTCTAAAACTAAAGAGTTAGACTACTCGAATAACATACTCGAATATGTATAAGACACACAATAGTAAAAAAAAGTAACGTTCTAAAACTAAAGAGTAGTACCTCAGACTGAACAACAGGGGGAGCGGAGCGTCAAGCTCCCTATGAGTAACTGGACATATATTTATGCCCTACCTCATCCAATCTTGCATCCTGCCATTCCCTCATCCAATACGCCTTCGGAGCGTCAAGCTCCCTATGAGTAACTGGACGACCCTTAACAGGGAGGCCCATAATCATGTATACATCCTCGAGGGTGATGGTCAACTCACCAAATGGAAAGTGAAAGGTGTTAGTCTTTGGCCTTCACCTGCAATTGCATTCATACACAAACATCACAAACATAGCCAATGATGATTCAAATAAATGAGAAAACTGATTACAAATTAGTACATTTCCACTAAGTCCGTTATCAAACGAATATTGTTCTGAGGAACTGAACGATTGTTCATGAAAGCCGAGAAACCCCATTGCCTCAGCAACTCACGCTGGGGATTAGAAAGTATCCACTGCTGATGATTAGCTGTGTACTGCCGTACATCCAGCTTATCCCGCACACCTCCCGCCCATATGGCAGTACTAATATGATCATCATGCATCGTCAAGAGTGATCTAACAATAGACCCGCACTCATTCTTCATAGTAATAGCAAATGCACAATAAAAAATACTATATAATCGGGAAGTTACTTATACCCAACTTAAACACGAAACATTAATAGAACCATTACTTTCAATTTTAAGTCCTACCGAAAATTCGACATGACTCATTCGTTTATAAGCTAGCCACAACCAATCAATCAATCAACAAGCATTCCATCCACTGTCTAATCACAACAACATATCTCAACTTACAATGCCAAACTATTACTAGTACATTTCGAACCATTAATTAGCACAAACGAGTCAAATTACTACTAACCATTAAAACTTTTAAAAACCAAAACAAAGAATACAATCTTCGAACTTTGAATACAATCTGAAAATTCTTATAAAGTTAACATATACATAACACCATCACGAGTAGCTGCTCCTTAAATGCATTTCAAGGTTTCAAACGATTGAGATTGTTTTTTCTTTGAATTAAAGCATTGAGAATTAAAGGCCAGGGAAAAATAAACGAAGCAGTATTCAAGCCCCCGTTCCAGAACTTCTACAACGAAACAATATACTTTCAAAAACATTAAATACAAACTCTATGAACGGAAACCAGAACACAATGGAAAATCAACCACAAATATCCACCCTGATTTCTTACCTAAATTCACATGTGAGATCTAAGCACAGGCTCTCTACAAAGATGTTTGTAAAACTATGTGTAAATCTATATTTTATAATGCAACATCGAGTAATCAACACCAAAACAGACACAATATTCACTTATATTTAGGGCTCATTGCGGAAGCAGCAATGGGTCATTGCGGTAGTATGTAATTGTGTGTATGTATACATGTATGTATACGTGTGTGTAGATGATGAGAATCATACCTGAGTAGCTGAATCGCCTGAGTAGATGTTGAAATCGCTCGAAATCGCCTGAAATCGCCCGCTGCCGCTGAATTAGGTTTTTGTTATTATAAAATTAGGGATTTCAGGAATAAACGGGTTAAACCCGGTCTCGTCTGCCGCAATGACTCATTACGGAAGTAGCAATGGGTCATTGCGGAAGCGGGGGCTGTTCTGTAATTTCGCGAATTTTAAGTAATAGTTTGTTAAAATAAAGAATTTATTAATAGAAATATATAAATACAAAATAAAAATAAAAATATAACAACCAAATAATAAATATATTAGGAATTTATACATCAATTAAAATTATTTATATATTTATTATCTATTATTTTACAATTATTTAAAAATAAAACTAAATTATTTGCAGCAATGAAGCATTGCTTAAGGCGCATTGAGTCAAAGTTGATGTACTCCCGTAATGTAACATTGCGTGGCCCGCATTGAAGCAAAGCTGCTATATTTCCACAATATAACAATGCGGCAGGTGGTTATTGGAACCACCTGTGGCTGTGGAAGGGCACCCATATATATATATATATATATATATATATATATATATATATATAAAGGAAAACTCCCGGGAGTTTCA
The DNA here is from genome assembly GCF_009905375.1 of Apium graveolens. NCBI lineage: Eukaryota > Viridiplantae > Streptophyta > Magnoliopsida > Apiales > Apiaceae > Apium > Apium graveolens. The sequence goes on along the minus strand of NC_133648.1, from coordinate 61,334,342 downwards.
GAATCGTCTGAAAATTGTTTATCTATTTTTCTAGAGCTCCTCTATTTTAATTTAATTAAAATTAAATTTCCTTATCTACATTCGAATTAATAGGAAAGATAATAAATATTTAGAAATCAATCATATTTAGAATTTGTTTAAATCAAATTAATAGGAAATATGATAAATATTTAGAAGTCAATCCTATTTAAAATATATCTTTATCTTTATCTGTTTTTTATCTTAATATATATAAAAAAAAACCCCTGAGAGCTCTAAAATCGCTTGAGTCATATTTTATTTTTGCTACAGCCTCTTTATTTTAAGTAATAAAATTAAAAACTTTCTTTTTTATCTCCTATTTTTTAGATAATAAAATTGAAAACTTTATTAATTGGAATAAGATATGTTAATTATATTCTAATTAGAATTTTCTTAAGTCTATATATACGAAGAGAAAGAGTAACTGTTCGTATGTTAATTTTTGTTTCATTCAATACTTTACTTTTAGTATCGTTCAGCAAATGTTTTGGTTAATTTTTGCTTTTTTTAATCTAGCTGGAAAAGCATTAGTTCAAATACATGCATTAAATTAAAGGTAATTTTTAACATTATGATATTTCATGCTGTATATGAATCTTGTTTTGTTCATGTTGTTTTTATTTATTTAATTTAAAATTTTGCTTAGAATATTCTTTACTTTTCGTGTAGTCCCAATCAGGCCACAGTTTTGTAATATAAATTTTAGTAAATTGAACTATATTACTTAATTTTTCTCTCAATCCATGTATATTTAAACGTACATGTACATGATTTATGTATTTCTTATTAATCTGGTCAAGTGGGTGGGAAGCACAAGTTACTAATATCAAAATTTTAAAATAACCAAATTTTAATAATTTATTTATTAGTATTGTGTTTGACGGGTAGTTCAAACTAATTTATCTCAACCATAATAAATTTTTATTAATATTGTGTTTGACGTGAGAGCGGGTCAAACTAATTTTTATCTAAATTATAATATTAGTTCATATTATCTTTCATTAGCTTCATTTTTTTCTAACAAATCGTGACACAAAATGACCAATAACTATAAATAATTAATTTTTAATTTATTATAGTTCATTTTTTTCTTAAACAATCTTCATAGGAAATAGTTTTTTAAAAAAACTTTGGGGCCGCTGCGCAGCGCGGCTTTGTCGACTAGTATCTATATAAAGGAAAATCACTAGAGATTCTTGGTTTGAGCCTGGTCGGTTATGACTTTTGGTCGGGTTTAACCCTCATAACCGACTAACACTGTGGTCGGTTAAGTGCCTGGGTATTTTGTTGTAATGTGGGGTCACTGTGTACACGTGGTAACACGTGTGCACACGTGTCGCCACGTCACTGAGTCATAACTGAATGTTGGTGGTCGGTTATGTCTATTTTTATAAAGTTGACTGGAACTCATAACCGACCATGGTCAAAGTGTGCACATCCGTCGGTTTTACACCAGAAGCTGACTTTAATGTCATAACCGACCGTCCTAAAACTGACCACCCTCTAAAGGAGACGGTCGGTTTTATGAAGAAGGTGGTCGGTTATGTCACCTGACGGTCGGTTTTCTGGGTTTTGTAATGGTCAAAAGTGGCCGGTTATGCCTATTGTCGGTCGGTTTTAAGGTCTGATTTTTAAAAAAATTTCAGGTTTTTCTACAGTCCCTATACAAAACCAAATCAAACAACCAAACAACCAAACAATATTCACAACCAAATAATATTCATAACCAAATCTCCAATCCAATCAATAACCTATACTACTCAAAATTATTCCACCAAACTAGTAAATTTAATGATTAAACAATAGTAATTAAATCCAACGAAATCATTTACAAACTCTGATAACCGGAGGATCAAACCATATCATTACATAATAAGCAATCTCAAATAACTGACAAAGTATCAAACCATAACAACGTATTAAATTTACATCCCATAACCATCAAAGTAGCAAATTACCATAGTATTAAAACCGATCAATGTAAACTAATCCGACAAATCAACATCGGATGATCCACCGCCATCACCGCCGCTATCATCAAAGTCCTCATCATCGGAGGTCTCATCCTCGGACGTGTAATTCTTATCGACTTCCATAGCACGCCGATTGTTTTCTTAGATACACAAGTTTAATTAAAGTAGTTAAAAAGAAGAAACAAAATTTACATATGAATGAAAATAAATAAATAAAAAAAGAAGGTCAAAAATTATACCTCCGCAACACGAGCTTACGTCTTTGGACGATATCTTCAATCAAGGAGCCCACGATATGCACGATCTCGCCACCGATAAGGTTATTCCATTACAACCTTTGGCTAGGTTCGGAGGATGGATCTGAGGCCTCGAGAGCGGTACGTGCGAATGTAGCTATATCCGCATCTGAAAGTTGGCGAGCAAACCGATTTAGATTAGCACAGATCTCCGTAAGCACATTTCTCACGATGGTAAGATATACATTATCGGGGATGGCTTCACGTTGTCTCGGAGCGGATGAGGATGAGCCGACTTCATTCCGTGTGGAATCTCGGTACCGGGTAGCAAGTGTAGGCAAGAGATCGGTGGCCCGAGCATTGGGGAACCCCACCACATAATTCTTTTTTGGCTTTGTACCTTGGGGTACCTCCAAGATTTCCATCCACCAATCTCACGGCTCATCCCGAGCACCCGTTTGTGTAACCTCCATGGGCATGCGCTCGAGAATGGCGGCATATCGTTCCTACAAATTCATTTAAAACAATTAACGATGCATTTAAATTCAAATAAAAATACATATAAAATCACATAAAAAATGCATTTAAAATCATATAAATACATATAAAATAACATATTAATGATGCATTTAAAATCACATAAAAATGCATATAAAATCACATATAAAAATGCATTTAAAATCACATAAATACATATAAATCACATATTAACGATGCATTTAAAATCACATAAAAATTCATATAAAATAACATAAAAATGCATTTAAAATCATATTAAAATACATATAAAATCACATATTAAAGATGCATTTAAAATCACATAAAAATGCATATAAAATCACATAAAAATGCATTTAAAATCACATTTAATACATATAAAATCACATATTAAATATGTATTTAAAATCACATAAAAATGTATATAAAATCACATGAAAATATATATAAATTCACTTATTAAAGATGCATTTAAAATCACATAAAAATGCATATAAAAACACATAAAAATGCATTTAAAATCACATGAAAATACATATAAATTCACTTATTAAAGATACATTTAAAATCACATAAAATGGTCATAAAAACACATAAAAATTACCGCAATACGCATGGCGGCCGGTGTAGTGTAGACGGGATTTTCCGGATCGGATCCAACTTTCCTATGACATTTATCCCACACCTCGAGTCTCGTCGGCTTTTTCTTATTTTTGTTCGTTATTACCTTTCAAAATATTAAACAACTTCTATTAGCACGTCCTAATAATTAGTTTAAATATGGCGAACGTGTATGTATGTGTGTGAGATGGAATATAATAATATTACCTCCCAAACTTTATTGAATGACCTTGCACCGACACTATGCAATCTTTCAACTTGTTGTCGGTTGGTGGATCCAACCGATGACCGGTGCAAGTATCCTTCGTTCTTCTCCCAATACTCCAAAAGGTCCTTCCAAAAAGGAACAGATCAATAAGGCGGCTTCAAAGACAACTTGCTCACGCCCTCCTCCCTTGCTTTTCGCTCCACCCTCTTCTTAAGCTCGTTCAAAGTTCATTTTATCGTCACTTTAATGTGATCTTCCACAATTTTTCGGGCCTTTGAACGGATTTGCCCCTTAAGATGCCTATAATATTTCTAAAATTGCAAAAAAAGAAAACAAGGATAAATGCATCATAAAATCAAGAAATAAATGACAATTACAAAAAAAATGAATTTTTAATTTCTTGAAACTCCTCGACTCTTGCATTCAACCAACCCGGGTGACGTTCTTCGATATCGGTATAAGTGTAATGCCCAAGAGGCCACTTCTCCCGAATCATAGCCAAAAGCATTTTCTTAGTCGTATCATCTTCAATACTATATTTAAACAAAAGAAAAAAATAGACATAAACAATTCACATAACAATATTGAACAATGAACCAAAAATATAAACATATAGGAATAATGCAATTTAAAATTTTTTAACTTACTGTGCATCGGAGATATCAATGCGATATGGCTTCAATGGCGGTTTCTCTCCATATATGCCACTCGAATGTGATTGAGGTCCCCTTCCTCGCCATTCTCGCTCCTCCGCATTTGTCATGTGCCGAGTCGGATCATTCGGGTCCGAATCCGAATCCGTCGGCTCATCTCGCAAATGACGTTACCTTTACCCTTATCCTTAGCCTTGACCTTGCCCTTTGTAGTACTAGTGGCTTTGGCCTTGCCCTTGCCCTTGCCCTTGTCCTTCTTCCCCTTATCCTTCTCAACATCCTTTCCCTTCCCTTTCTTCGTCATTGCCAAAACAACGAGGCTAATCATCATCAACGTCAACAACCAAGCAAAAATATCCTAAAATAAACAATAAGAATATATTAGCCAATATGTATTTAAAATCACACTACATCAAAATCGTCAAAACCATCATTATCTTCGTCATCATCATCATCCTCATTGTCACCTTCACTTATTTCTCCTTCTCCTTCATTTTCATCTTCGTCATCCTTCAAATCATCTTCTTCGTCTTCTTCGTCTTCTTCACGCCGAATAAACGGTATTTGTACATATTGTGCAAAATTGACAAAGAGCGAAAACGAGGTCGATGCATTAGATCTATCTTCTTGAAAAGCGTCCTCTATATCACTTTGCGCAATGATAGATTCATCAATTGGGTGACTTTTAGATTTGACCACCGTATATATTTTTGCTTTTGGATCCAATACACTAGGAGCATAATATACTTGTGAGGCTTGACTAGCTAAAATAAAAATCTCATTTGACTTCAATCTTGAAGTCATATCAATTGTAATCACATGATTCTTATCAATCCTCACACCATTACCAACACTATCAAACCATATACATTTGAGCAAATATACATGATTGCATCCTAGATAAATAAGTCTAATAATTTCTTGTAATTGACCATAATAATCAAGATTATTTCCGTGCAAATTTCCTTTAACAACAATACCAGAACCGGATGCAGATTTTGTTGAAAATTTATATCCATTAACTTGACAAGTTTCAAAAGTCATAACTTTTAATACCGACCCTACAAGTAAGTCCCTAAAATGAGGTCCTTCCACCACATCTTTATTAACCTAAAAAAAATTCAAATCGATGAGACGTTGTAATTATAAGAATTTAAAAAAAAAACAAATCATGCAAATTAAAAATAGATAAATACCTTTTGTTTAAACCAAGTTTTAAATCGACTTTTGACAATACGATCTAAATCTTGAGGTGTTGTTTCCGGGCGTTGTCGCATAACACGATCTTGGTACTTCCCAAAATATAAACAGATATTAACAAAAATCATGCATATGTCATTAACAAATAAGGGAGTTCGTAAAAGATTGGGACATGAGTCCAATGATGCTCTTCCCCGTATCCGACACTCCTTGCCTTCGAATTAGTCTTTCCGGGTGGTGGAAAAACTAAACCATCAAGTAATTCCTTAACACCCTCACCGGACAAACGACCACGAAACAATCTTCTTTCTTTGTTATCAAACAAATTACTTTTTTGACGGAGTTGATCATTTGATTCAAGGAATATTCGGTTCATGCTATAGAAACTACATTTTCCACAATATTTTAATTGAAACCCTTGCACGCTTCTAAGACACACTTGACATCCCATCTTTCCTTTGCCCGACCACCCACTTATCATACTCATAGCGGGATAATCACTAATTGTCCACATAATAGCCGCTCTCATTGTAAAATTTTGTTTCAAAGATTGGTCGTATGTCTTCACCCCGGTATTCCACAATATCTTCAATTCATCGATGAGAGGCCTTAGACAAACGTTAATATCTTTTCCAATACTATTTGGACCTGGAACTATATCGGTCATGAACATATAAGGCTTTTTCATACATATCGATGGTGGAAGATTGTAGAAAACTATCAGCACGGGACACACACTACATGTTTTTTCCCCAGTAGGGCCAAAAGGTTTGAAACCATCGGCCGCAAGACCGAGCCTTATGTTACGAATCTCTTGAGCAAATGAAGGATACCTACGGTCAAAATTTTTCCACTCTTCTCCATCCGCGGGATGACTTATTTCTCCATCTTTCACATCTCTATTTTTGTACCATCTCATGTGATCGGATGTATGTGCTGACATATATAAGCGTTATAATCGAGGGATCAAAGGAAAGTGTCTTAAGATTTTTTTTGCTATTTTTTTACCATCTTTCCTAGAAACATCCCGATAACGATCTTCACCACATATATCCCACACAACTTTATCCTTGTCATCTCCATAAAATAACATACAATCATTCTCACATAAATCAATTTTTTCATATTCAACCCTCAAATCCTTCATATTTTTTTCATTGCATAATAACTTTCGGGTAATGTATGTTTTTTTGGTAACAAATCTGTAAGAAGTTTAAGCAAACTATCAAAAGCTTTATTACTACAATGTGAGTTATTTTTGAATTCCAATAATTTGGTGGTAAAGTTTAATCTTGTGTACTTTGTATTGCCAGGATAAATAGGTGCTCCATTTTCAACAATAACCTCGTACAATTTTGTAGCACTATCATTTGGAGCTTCTTCTACATTCATAGTTCCCGTATCCGTAGTTTCATAAAATTGATAATTTTCACCGGCTAAATCATGTAACATTGCATTCAAATCTACCGGTTCTTCTACTCTCGAAGGTTCCCGAACACAATAACGGTGATGTGATGTTCGACTACGTTTTCTTCCTATTTTTTCACCATGCGACGTCCACACGGTATAACCCTCAAGCATCCCTTTAGCGAGAAAATGAAATCTAACATCATCAATCTTTAACCAATTCAAATTTTTACAACGTTTACACGGACACTTCATTGTACCATCTTCCATTCCATTTTCGCTAGCAAATTTTAAAAAAATTTCTACACCAATTCTATATTCCGGGGTCAATGAAATTTTATCGCTTTGCAATTGATTACCAATCCAACTTCGATCAATGGTTTCCATCTACAATAATATTTTTTAAAATTAAAAAAAAAACATATTTAACAAATATTTTATCATTAATCTCATAATTATTCATGTATTTCATAAAAACACACACACACACACACACACTATAATTACAATAAATGAAACTAACTTACAAATTATCTACTACCAAACTTCAATTCTCACAACAAAAATTATATAAAAAAATAAAAATATTAAATATATACAACAACATTTAATACATACACCACCAACATAAACACACACACACACATTAATTACAAAATATGGAAAGAACTTACAATTTTATAAAACTCCTCCACTTCAATCCTTAATCACTTGTGTCTTTTTAATTTTTTGCCCAAAATCAAGAAATGAGGGATATAACAAAAAAATTTAAAAAAATACGTTAAAACTGACCGTCAGCGGTCGATTTTAGGCAGAAGAATAAAACGACACCATTTTCTCTGTAACGAGTACTTTTTTTGTATTTTAAATTAATTTTTTATTATTATACAAAACCGACCATAAGGTATGGTCGGTTTTAACCTGTAAAATTTGTGAATATAACCGACCACATGTAGGTGGTCGGTTTTAAAAGTGACACATCAGCAATAAACCTTGCTGAAATCCTTTATCACAAATTTCTTGCTGAAATTTCTTTGCTTTTTCCTCCTCAGTGCTGGTATACTTTGTCACAAACCTTGACAACTCAGTGAACTTCTTCTCATACTCCAATACAGTCATGTTCCCTTGCTTCAACTCAAGAAATTTTAGCTCCATCTGATTCTGCATGTACTTAGGGTAATACTTGTCCAGAAATAACTTCTTAAATCTCTCCCAAGAAACCTGCTGAGTGACTTCCATAGCCTTTACTGATTCCCACCAATAGATGACTTCTCCCTTCAAGAAGTAAGTAGCATACGACGTCTTCTGATCGTCTCCTAACTGTACCAACTCAAAAGCCCTTTCCATCTCCTTGATCCATGTGTTAGCTATCACTGGATCAGTGGTATCATGAAATACAGGTGGATTTACATTCTGAAAAGCCTTGAAAGTGACAATTTGTCTAGGTGGTACTGGTGGTTCAGGTGGTTGGTGTGGCTCACGGTTATCTTGGTTTTCAATTCGTTGTTGAAGAGTTAGTTGTTGTTGAGCTATAGCATTGGTTTGCTGTTGTAAAGTTTCCAGTAGTCAAAGAATATTTGGGTCTGTGGTGGAGGTGGTGGTTGGGTTCTTCTTTTTGGGAGGCATGATCCTGAAATAAGAGTTGTGTCAAAACAGATATGAATGATAAAATGATTCGAGGGTATCGCATGGCATTCTCATTTACATATGGGGTCAAGTTTCCAAATTAAGCAGATATGATGATAAAAACATAAAATAACAGTTGAGAGCAAATGGAACAATAGCACATAATTATTGAAATTTTAAAGGTCACGATACATAGGATTAGGACAAAGTCTGATTCTAGGATTAACAGGCTTATTTAAAGGAAAAACGAAAACAACTAGGAATTCCATAGAGTCTGATAGTACAAAAAAATGAAAGGTAAATGGAAAGAACTAAGGCTCCACTCCATCTGAACGGGCTTGGTAGTCTTTTCCTCTCGAAGCGTCTTCACAATGCTCTGGAGCTCATCCGCCACCATCTGAATGACATACTGGCTGGTGCGGTCCCGGTGCGCTGGCATCTCCTCAAACTTAGTGTTGACGTACTGAACCAAGGTCTCAAGTCTCGCAGTCATCTACTCCTTGGGCTTCCCTTCGTAGTTTCGGCTGTCCGGATACACGTTCTTCAGTCGGTCTATCAGTCGGTCGTACTTGCCCTGAAGCATGTCGAACTCGCGCCTCAACTCAGCATACACGGAGAAAGCAATAGTGTCGTCCGACCCAGAGGATGACGAGGAATGCACCCTTTGCTGACAACCAACAAGAGGAGTATTAATAATAATTTACTTAACCTACTCTCTCGCATATTATCTATAACCTACACACATATCCTATAACCTATTTGGGCTGTCCAGGGACTCTAAACCGTAGCTCTGATACCAAAACCTGTCACACCCCCAACTTAAACAGCAAAATAAATATAGCTATTACATCATTTTACTGAAGAATACACAACCAAATCCAAGATCTTACAGTTTAGGGTTTGGAACAGCCCAACACTACCAACTATTACATCTGATTACAAATACCGAGTCCTCACACAACTATTATTACTTATTCTACCTGAGCTCGAACATAAGCATCAGCATCACAGGTCTTACAGGCAGTCTACTTGAATCTAACCATAGCTGCTAGCTGTAATATCAGGGTAAAGCAAGGAGTGAGCCAAATGCTCAATAAGTGCTAACAGTACGACACAAAACATAAATTGAGATATACTTTTAAGAATGACAATGGAAAGACATAACTAATGATAACGAGAGATAAAACTATGTGAGATGGCATCATTTTGCTTGCATCAAAACAATTTTAAAATCATGTCTTAATCAAAATCATTTTATGACGCTACGGATTACAGCCGGTGATCAGCCGCAAAGTAATCCCGAACCTCGCTGGGTTCTAAAACATTAACGGGAATCCCTAGGCAACTTTTAAGCCTAATATAAGTGTGGAAAGGACTCGCGTCTCAGTCCAGATCCACCATTCAAAGAAAACATTTATCCCCCTTTGGGACTGAAAAACCCACATTTTATTTATTTCAAAAACTGATGCCGAATTATGACAAAATCTCTTTTTGCAGTAAACATTTTTTTATCAAAGGATTATAGATCAACTCGAAACACGGGGAAATGGTGCTAACTCTCAGAGCCATGAATCACAAAAATAAACTCTATTAGGGTAACTGAATGGTTTTCATGTATCAAAGTTTGGACAAGGGAATTTAGTGAGGCTATTGGATATCATGAAAGGAAGTGCCAAATTGGGCTTAAAGCAATGGTTTCTCATCAAGGTTCAAGTGCTGGATCATCAAGAATGTAAGCTTCATGAATACTAAGGGTGTTAAGGTATGAAGAAATGATTTTTAGCTCAGGATATATCAGAATTGACAAGCTTTAGGATAAGAAAGAGGGGTATCAATCAATTAGAGACAACTTTGATAAATATTTGGCTTTCAGGTATCAAGGTAAGGTTTTATAGGGATTCAAGTATCAGGATGAGATATCAATACTTAGGAATCATCAGCATGTTAATCAAGAGGATCAATCAAGTAATATAACAACTCTTTATTTTATCATGGCATTTAACTATCATGAAAAGACTTTTGAACGACTTGCAATACATACTCGAGGGTTCATGGCATCTCTATGAAACTCAAGGATAAACAAAAGATACGCTTGATTTAAATATGTCAAAATGACTCAGGATAATTGCATCGATATATATGAACTGTTTATAGTAAATATGGAGGTCAAGTTGAATCACTTGCCTTGAGAAAGGCTGGTCTGGTCTGACTGGTAGGAGCAACAACTGGAGCTTCACTCGACTTTTATGGCAAGTTTTCCCTCATCTCGAGATCCTACATAAATAATAATAATCCTCATTATAATATATTCATACCATCTTAACCTATTTACAACCCGAAATTAAACATGGATGGCACTTAGGCCTATACGCACCTAATTTATATCCACCTTTATATTTCAAATGTACACACGTAGCCACATAATCACATATCGTATATTAATATCAAATAACACCATATATACCATAATGCAACACTAGGCTTGGATGATCTCGACTCACCACTTAAGTCACTTGGTCGCTAAACTAGACAAAGTCCTCTAATTTTGGCTTCCTAACTCGATGTGCCTTTCCTAAATTACCCAAAACCTATTGACCCTCACTTGTGACTTTTGCTCTAATGACCTTATACCATCTTAAAACTATGGTGGTCGACCTAATACTCACTTCTAAGTGTTCTAAAACTATGTGATAAGTGATAGTGCTCACTGGTGCAAATTTCAGAATGACAACTATAGTTTCTTGAGTGCATTAGGCACTCTTAAACTACAAGTTTTCCTTCAAAACTTTTACACAAGACTCTCCTGACCAAAGGGCATCTCACAAAATTGATGTGGCTCAAGGGCCTGGCTTGGGCCTTCTTGGGCCTAAGCTAAAAGTCCAAGGTTCCCCTGTTTTTCTCTGGGCAGAAAATGCCCTGACTTGAATTAACTTGTGACACATGGTTCTAACTCATATCCTATGAACTATGGTTGGAAAAACTTCTTTGACACTTCCTCTAACTAAGGCCCAATAGGGCCTAATGAGGGCCTACCCATGACATGGTCAAATCTCCCTATTTCTAAGTTACAACAAAACTGTCCCCTGCTGGACAGATTTTGTTATTCTACTTGTGCACCTAACCAAAAGACATGCAAACCTCCAACCAACTCCTAAAACCTTTTGTATACTCCCAATACTAACTTCTGGTGGCTTGGGCCTCAAAGTGCACATCAATGACATGGTCAAAACTCACTCTAAACCTCAGGGTACTAAACTGATTTTCTGCAGAAACTATAACTCTCATTTTCCAAGGTTTTTGACTTGACAAACTCAACTAACAACAACTCAATACTTAAACCAAGACTTATACATGGTATTCTAATGAACTAACTCCCTTATTCTCAAAATAACCTTGGTGAGATCATCCTTACCTAAGGTGCAATTATGGCAAAACAAGAGAATCTACACTTCACAAATCACAAATCTTCATGCTTTTGAAACAACAAGGTATGCATTTTTATAAAAGATAATCACGAATTATTACCATGCAACAAGAAGCATAAATCAATATTAACACATTATACCTACTGAAATTAAGGCTCACTAACAAAATCTTTCCAAATGATCAAAATCTTACAACATTCTAAGAGAAATCCTCATGCATGCATGCCTTCGGGTTTTTCAAACCAAAACAACACATTTTCTACATATATTCCATCTTAAAATTGACATGAAAGCCTAGTATAAGGTATACCTAGATGATCACTTAGCATGCAAGGAGTTTTATCAAATTTTCACCACAAAATTCAAGTCATGATCACATAAACATGCAAAAATTGATCAAAACAACAAGAATGATTTCAAGGACCATTCATTCGGCTCCCATATGGTCATGGCCGAATGAAATGGATGGAAATGGCCATTAAATCATCAAGAGTTTCCTTCTCATGACTTGGCACTTATCCATTCATTGTAGTCCTCTCAAAAACAACCTTAAATCCATAAGAATCAAGATTGTATTTTGAGTTTCACTAAAACCTTTACATGCAACCCTTAAACTTAAACTTTCTACTCAAAACTCTTTGAAATATGAATGATCATGGTATGGGAGATAACATTTACTTGTATAAAGAGTAGAAGCTTGGTGGAGAAATGAAGAAAAATGGGGAGGGATGGTTCTCGGCTAAAGGCCGAGAGTGAGAAAGAGAGGGCCGAGAGTGAGGGAGGAGGAGGGAGAGAAGAATGAGTGTGGTGTGGGTGATGAGTGAAAATGATCATGTCTTTGCTTGTTTTTATGGTATTTGATTTGATAAAATATGAGTGGAAAGGAGAATTAACAAATCTATCCCTCCACTTATACTTGGTGCATTTTGCATGCAAGGGTAAAGAAGGAAATTGGCTAGAGAAATAAGAGTTAGTGGGGTTGGAATTGTCCTCTTTGTCCTTGAAAAGAATGAGAGGGTGGTTTGCATGCAAGGGCTTTCTTGTAATTTGCTAAATATGACAACTAAAATTTATAATGATTTATTTTTATAAAATAAAATACAAGTTCAAAAATTATAAAATTTTTACCATAAAATAACTTGGATTTTTAGAGACTTTATAAAATCATTTTCAAAATTTGTGAACAAAATACCTTTTAAAAGAAAATTTTTCCAAATCTTAGAATATTCCTTATAAATCAAAAATAAAGAAATTAAATAAACTCTTGTTTTGAAAAATCATATACTACACAAAACAAATTTATAATGCAGAAATTTTCACTCACACTAGCGTACAATCATTGAATATATTTTCATTTGACTTTAATATTATACCAAATCCATAAATAATATTACATAAAATGCCGGTCGTAGCAATATATATATGCGTTTGTGTTTTTAAAGGTTAAAATAGTTGATGATTTGTGGTGAAATTTTTCTTTGTAAAGTAGTTTGGTGCAAGTGAAGCAATGCGCCAGCTTAGAGAAATTTTTGAATAGTTGGCCTGTGATACCTTTTTGGCAGGTGATCAAAAATCAACCTCCTCTTTTTTATATTATTTTATTTAATACCTTCTTCAGGCCATGTAAATTTTTATTAGAGAAAAATATTAAATTAATAAATGATTGGGCAATGCTGGACCAAGAGCAATTCAAATTTACTTTCAATATATTGAAAAAAAAATCCTGACCGAACAGGTTAGAAAAATTGTATATGTATATTCTTAAACTCAAATTTATGTAAGATAAAATATAATATAAGTCAAAGTAAAATATAATAACAAGATTTTAATGATAGTAAAACATTTAAAGTATAAACTTATAAAGAAGAAAGTACTAATGATAGTAAAAAAAATGAAAACCAAAAAAATCCTAGATATATTTTCGTGATGATAACATTAAGAATATTAGGAATACAATACGAATATAATTTCTTATTTTTAACGTCCATAATTTTTATCGGTGCTTAAATTTTAATAATAAAATGAATTTTAAAAAACAAGTGTCATAAATAAGTGATTATAAAACACTCCATTAAAATAAATTTAACTATCCCATCAAAAAAATTTAAAATTTAAAATGCATTTTGAAAATATTTTTAAAACGCGCTAAGCGCGGTTATTTCACCTAGTTATCCAATATTAAAATAACTTGTAGGAGCCAGGAACTTGCATCTTACTTTGACTACACCTAAATTTAGATTCTAATTTCCTTTTTTAATAAAAATTATAAACTAATATTTTTATTTAGAAAAAAATAATATTTATTAAATTTTAGGGAAAAATTAATTTCAACGTCCCTGAATTATAGACACTTAATTTTTTAGGTCCCCGAACTATAAATATAAATTTATAAATAATTGAACTTTTGAATTTTTTTAATCGCAATCCTGCCGTTAGATTTAAGTGGATGTCTGTTATCTTTTGCTGATGTGACTGCTTAAAACAAAAAACATAATATAAATATTTTTCTGGTATACATCCTACATGGAATTTAAAAAATATTAAAACTCAAAAGTAAAAATATAAATGGAAATCCAATTAGTTCATTGCTTATATCAGGTTTTTACTTAAAAAGGGATTCAAAGAATAAAATTGGGGATTAGGGTTCTAGAGTATAATTAAGGTGCATATCAACCGAAATACGAGGTATTTCATTAAGTAATGTTAAGTTTATTCTAATAGATCAATTATAGGGTCCGATGAAGTAATTATATTACTAATGTCATCATATTTGTATGTTGTCATCACTATGGAGTTGGAAGTGAAGATTGAGATTCATCATGGGGCAAATTTTCTGAAAAGTACAGATTGAAATACTACAAAGAAGGTAAAGTAGAGTATATCTACCATCAATATTTAGACATCATCTCTATTTTTATGTTTGAAGATTATGTGAAGCATGACTTAGGTTATAAAGATTTTAAGTTATATTAGTATTAAGGGTCATTTAATGAATTGAGTTGTAAACTATTTTGGAATAATGATATTTTTCAACAAATACATATACATGCTTCTGTCATTGGTAAAATTAAGATTTATATTGATCATGCTCATGAAACTGATGAGGGTGATGAGAGTGAGAATAATGTTGGTGAGGATGAGGGTGATGAGAGTGAGAATGATATTGGTGAGGATCGTGAGAGTGGTGAGGATAGTGATTATCATGAGAGTAATATCGGTGATGATGGTGATATTGATGAGGAATTTGAAGAGATAATGCTCAAGAAAAAAGAAGTGTATGCGTCAAAGAAGAATCCTAGAAAAGATGATGATATGAGTCAGGAAAAGAAACAGAGGAAAGCATAATCAAATCGAAAGTTGAAGGAGATTGTGAATGATGATTGGGAGAGTGAGTATGAGAAAGATTCATACATAATGCTAGACATTAATTCTTCGGATTTTAATGACAGTGAGGAGGTTGGGTCTGTTAAAAAAAAGTAGCAGAAGACAAAGATTGTGAATAATACTTTCAATCCTCAAACAGTCAAACTTCTATATAATACATTAACTTTGAGGTTAGTTTCGTATTTACTAGTGTGCAAGATTTAAGGAATTCAAGTGTTGATTATGTAGTTGAACAAAAGAGGGGCATTTAGTATAAAAATAATGATTTAGTAAAAGTTCGGGAAAAATGCAGTCAAAATTGTTCATGGTATATATTTGCAAGTAGGATTCACATAGATGAAACATTCCAGGTTAAGACCTATCATGGACAACATAATTGCATTTTGGTTAACAAACATCAATTCTTAAGGTCAGACTGATTAGCCAAAAAGTTTGGGAATAAAATTAGAGCCAACTTCAAATGGAAATTAAGGGAGTTTCAACAACACCTTAATAAGATGCATAAATTGCTCATATCTAAAATTAATGTTGGTTGGCTAAGATATTATCTTTATTTAAGATAGAAGGAGAAATTGCTAAGCAATACAAAGGATTGTATGATTATGTGAAGAGTTGTTGACTTCAAATCTAGGGAGTATAGTGAAGATAACGGTTGACAGACCTGATTTGGATAGTCTTGCAATTTTCAAGGGTATCTATATTTGTTTTGCTGCTTTGAAAGAGGGTTTCAGGAGAGGTTGTAGAAAGATCATAGGACTTGATGGTTGTTTCATGAAAAGTTATAAAAAGGTGAGTTAGTTGCTGCAATCGGGAGAGATAGAAATAGTCAGATATTTCCCATAGCTTGGACAATTGTTGATTTGGAATATACTGATACATGGGAGTGATTTATCAAGTTGTTGAAGAAAGACCTGAACCTGGACACTGACTTTGGTTACACTCATTGACTGGCCAACAAAAGGTATTTAAAAATTCCATTCTTTTTAATTGTATTGTGCTTTCAAAAGTTTTTTCTGCTTCTTGGTAATACAATCTTATGTGTACTTTGTTTCAAGGTTTAAAGCATACAATATAGACAATACTTTCAGGGGCAGAACATAGATGATGTGCTCGACATATATATGCCAACTGGAAGAAACATCACCCAGGGGTAGTGCTTAAAGCTATATTCTGGAAAGCAACTAAATCTTCAATGGTGGAGGAATATAACATGGTCATCGAAGAGGTAAAAGAGGTTTCACCTCTTGCACATGAAGATTTACTTAAGACAGAGCCAAGGTATTAGAGTATGGCCTTCTTTTCTACATCGACATCATGTAATATGGTAACAAATAATTTAAGTGAATGCTTTAACTCTTGGATTATTGAAGGTACAAATCAATATTAGAACTATTAGATGACATTAGATTACATTAATTTAAGTGCACCATGCATAGAAAGAAGAAGGCAACAAGTCAAAAAAAGAAGAACGAGGGAGAGAGTACATCAACTGGACAAAGTGCACCAAGTGGAAAAAATGGACAACCAAAAAGAAAGAGGGGAAGACCACTAAAGATTGACAACACTAAAGTTCTACCACCACCACCTTCATTGCTTCCTGCTGGTTTAGGAGTGTTTATGAATTCAAAAGATGGACACACTTATATGTCCACGCCTAGTGGTGTAGTTAGGGTGTCCAATTCACAAGGGAATATGCACTTCTTCATTTTTGTTGTCTATGTTAGTGTTTGTGCCCTAAAGACAACACTATAATATTTTAGTTTAAGACATTTGGATTATTAAGATTTATGTTCTATAGATTGTTCTCTTTATAATTTATTATATTTTAATTTACTGCGATATAAATGTTAGATTAATAAATATCCTTGAAATATGATATGAATTCTATATCTTTAAGTTCATGACTTAGAAATGAGATTATGAGAATAGTATCAATATTCCTAAAGGTCCCTAGTCGAGTTTTATTATTAAGGGACAATAATAATACATTAAGACTGGTGTATTTATTGACTGATGATCACATCTCATTGATCATAGGTATAGTGATACTAAAGTTAAAAACACAGGCAAATGTAAATGTACATGGTGCTAGACAGGCCCAATGTGAGATACTACATGTTTGTTATATCATAAGTAATTCTCATTGTGATAAATGATGTAATGGTCCTTAGACTTGAAATTATTATATTTTTATATGAGAATTAATGTACTTTGATTACATTAAAAGTTTCCTTTGACCGAGTAATGTTAAAAGTTTCCTTTCACAGATTTAATTATTATTACTTGGGTCGTAATGATGTATTACTAAATGTCGTTCATTATTTACGATTTTAAGTTATATTTAAAATGGGTTTTATATCAAGTCAGCCACCCGATTCGTCAAAATATCTCACTTAGACCACCATTTCCCACGGCGACTCATTTAAACCATTAAAAAACTAATATATATATCACGCCATTATATTAATAAAAAAAAGTTAACGGTGATGCTGATGTTTCAGCTGATATGGCATTGAATAAGCAATGGCTAGCTTGACTGACTTCACGTTGACCCCTATAAATATAGCAGACATACAAACACAGTGTATGTATTAGGATTCTTGATAAAAAAATTAATCTTCTCTTGAATTTTTGTATAACTTTGTAATTACTTCTCACATTATCATCATCTTCGCTCATAATCGTAAACCCCCATGTCTGCTTTGTCAAACTCGTCAGTTGTTAAGTCTGATAATAACTTGATTTTTTATTTTTGTGGTATGAATGCTCGAGTACTTATGTCATGGACTTCCAAAAATCCAGGAAGAGGTTTCTGGAGTTGTGGTAAAAGCAAGGTAAAAGCAACGTATAAGTAATTACATTCGTATATTCACTTATTGCTAACAAATAACAACAAAATAAACAAGTCGCACAATACGATCGAATGAAACAATACTATTATATAAAACACAAATAAATAGTACAGAGAGGATTGATGATTACCTTGTCGAATGATGTTAAAGAGTGATAATTGGTGTCCAGATTTTGTTGAAGATAGATACGATTGACGATTGAATGATGGTTGATAGTGACGATTGAATGAACCCGCTGTTGAGGGTTTTTTAGCCCCAAATTAACCCGCCAATATGTCAGTTTATTTGTTCGTTCGGGTTATTTGTTTAATATATTAGGGTTTCTTTCACTTGTGTTGTGTCACTTGATAGTTAGTCCAGCGTGGAACATACGTGGACTACCAGCTCACCACTTCTGGCTGTTTCTGCTTGAACTAACGGAAATTTTAAAAAATTTAACATTTTCTGTTAATTTATTTAGAAAAGGATAACGGCGTGATATATATTAGTTTTTTAATGGTTTCAATGAGTTGCCGTGGGAAATGGTGGTCTAAGTGAGATATTTTGACGAATAGGGTGGCCGACTTGATATAAATCCCTATTTAAAATTCGTTGTCAACGTAATAATAACCTATAGGGTCACGCACAAAGAATGGTTGAAGGATCATTTAATTTAAATTGGATCTAAATTAAATTATAGTAATTCAAATTATATATAACAATAATTAAGTATTACTTAATTAATTAGATAAATAATGATATTCGAATTTACTAATATTAATTATGAAATTCAGTTGTTAAATAATTAAGTGAGACTTAATTATTATACAATTTTGAATTAATAATAATAACTCCTAATTAGTTAAGAGTTATCATTCTTTTCTCTACTCCCTATATAATATCTCTTGTGGCTGATTTTTAATGCAAGACTTACATTTAAAACCCTAGCCACCAAGAGAAAAGATGGAGAGAGCAAGAAGAAATTACTCTGTGTTAGTACACATCCAATCCTTAGGTTCAAGCATTCGCGTGGATATCAATAGAGCGTAGATCGCGAGAGCGGAATGCGTGGTGATGACAACCATAATAATAAAGCTTCTTAAGGTAAATATTTCATCTACGAATTAAATATCTATTTTTCGCATGGATCCTGCAGTTGGTTTCGAAAATTCTAATTTCTTACACCTTTTAATTACGGTTTCCGTTGCGTTTTATACCTTGAAACCGGTTAATGGTATCAAAGCTACTTGAGAAAAGTATTTAATTCATTTATGTGTTTACTGGTTTTACGATAATAGTATGTATACAATCTTCCATGACTGTTATATATGCGATTTTGTATGTTTTGCATATTGTTATATTTATATATATATATGTATGTATGTATGTATGTATATATTTTGAATATATGATATTCATGAGAGTTTAATAATCAAATGATGATTATATAATATGTATATATACTGATATATACATGATTTATTTTTGTTCTTATTATGAGAATCATATTGGATACGACTCTGAATCGGATACAGCAGATTTACTGAAATCTGAGTCTGGTGTTCGATTTTTGTGAACGAGTATTCTTTCAGAATAAAAACGTGCATATGAACAAAACTGATTGCCAAAGCCATCATATACTCGTCTATAAGGAATTTAACATCGTTTAGGCCATGTAATCTGCGATTTTATGTTATCAGATTTAATTTCAAATTTCTGATTTTTGCCATATTTGGTTTTTATGATTAGATCAAGATAGGTATGATATGTTAAGGTCAAATTATGTGTTTTAACATGTTCTTATGTGTTAATTGAGCGTGGTGGATGGTTATATCTTATGACCTTAGGTTAATGGTTTGGTTTTTAAATACGGCTTACATGTCGTATGATCTTGTAAATATTAAATCTCGAATATTGTTAGGGCGAAAACACGCGCTAATATTCACGCAAGTATACGCGTTCGCAAGTAATATAGAATACTTTCTAGTTCGTTCCCTCAGAGACTCAGACTAAGTTATTGTCTAATTTAACTCACTCACCAATGTATGATTACTTCTCAATGTTAAGATAATAACACTTAAAATTGTTGATTAAATATTAACTATAATTAACTACTTAATTAACCACTTAACTAACACTGCAATTTATCAATAATAAAACACTCATGAGATCACAACTTCATTATTACTTCCTTCTATAGCCATAGTTATTACCTTTAGCATGTGACAGTGATGATATTAATCGAATAACACAAAACTGATAAAAGCCAACTTTCATTGTACTAATACCATTCTACCAAACATCCACAATTAAGATAGAAATTGAATAGTCATCAATTATGTTGAGTTCCTATATGTCTACAGAAATTGACAACACAACGATTTAAGCACAAGTTATTCCTTTTGATTACATAGGGCAAATAAAACTGTTAGAGTTACCCACTAATCATGCACAACGTACATGAACCTATGCTAGCATAGCAAGTTCTAAATCTCAAGATCCACTGTCGCTTCACAAGAGATTAACACCCTATCTTATATGTTCGCGACGCACATAAGACGAATACGCACAACCAATACTAGATATCATGCAATCATCACACACTAAAGTATTAAACAATTAACTAAAGAATTCCATAATAAATCCGTTGCAACCCCATGATCACGATTAGCCCATAATAGAACTTATCGCCATCATGGGTTCATATGAAATCATGATAAACGAACACAAGAAAATAACAACTAAACTAATTATATTAAAACAGAGTACGTCACAAGAGTAAATAAGTCAAAGCAAGAAAACTAGCATCCAACGTTACAACGAAACAAGAATCACAAGAATATATGCTTCCTCTTCGTTGCTGTGTGCTAAATCGGTCTTCTTCCTTATCTCCTTCGCTTCTTGCAAAACACAATCTAAAACATAATCCCCTCTTAATACTCTGTGAAAAACGTCTCAAATCTACTTATATAATAGTCCCATAAAACTCAGATTACATAGAAGTTGGAAGCCAAACAGAAGTAGAAGTCTAAAACAATATATTATTTTCCCCGACCCTGCGCGGCCGCTCAGCATTTCTGCGCGGGCGCGCAAGGCTGCTGCTCGGCCGCTCAGCATTGCTGCGCGGGCGCGCAGGACCCTACTGGAAAATTTCCAGGTTTGCTCCGTTTCTTCGCCGTAATCTGCCCGTTCTTTTCCTCTCGCAATAGTGAACACATGCCAAGGCTTATTCTTGATGATTCCTCCTCCGAAATGCAACTAATACCCTGAAATGCATAAACACTAGAAAAACGCATCAAATACATAAAATACTTGATTTCAAGACACCAATTTAAGCCATTTTAAGACGTTCTAAGTGGTATAAAATGCCACTTATCAAATATAACTTGAGTTCTTCTTCTAAGTTCATTAGATTAGTTTTTATATTTCATTCTTGTAATGTACATGAATACATGAAGGTTTAAAGATCAAGGAAGGGTAATTCCACATCGAGGCCATCCAAGAAAGCAATACAATGAGGTAACTCAAGAAAATAAGACATGTAATAGTTAACTTGTATTTATTTTCCACCTTGGATTGACCTAGATCTTTGTCATTAGCTTGATGAAGATCACATAGGATGAATCCATAATCAATCACATCACTTTATTTCACTTTACATATATATACTCATATGATGAATGTATGTGTAAAGTAGTTTAATGATGCATGCTTAATTAGATTAAGGATGTATGTTTTAGATACGACACCCATGCCATGCTTGCTAAATAAAATAAAATATGTAACCATTCAAGATTTTAAAATGAACAAACGATTATGAGATTCTCGTGTTTATGAAACACGTGATAAAATATTAATCTTCTTTATTTCCGACAATGGGCGATTTTGTCAAAAGCGGGTTCATTGAACTTGTAAGGTTGTGGATTTTAAGCGAGATTATTGTGACTCCCTCAACCTAAAAAATGAACCAATTGCTATGACTAGACTTTCCTCAAGGCAATCCTACGATTATACAAAGAATAAAAATTCTAGGCACAAAGTGATATACAACCCTACAAGAACTTTAGAGCTTACTACGGAATCGTGCTTTTTATTTACAACGCAAATGCTTATTTGACCGTGCAGTGAGTGAGGTCCACAAAAGACTTATACAATGGTATCCATGTAACGAGCGTTAGGTTAGCGGATCCCAGACTCTAAAAGCCTTAGGTCACTAGGCACAAAGTCCCCTAAGAACTTAATAACTCGAATACCAAAGAGCCCACTCTTGATCAATTACGCAAAATTTTTCTTCTATTTTTTTTTTTTTTTACTCTGAGCAAGTGCGTTTCGCTCCATCTTGCTCAACCCTAGACTACTCGCATAACATGCGAGCCGGCTACTAGCCATTTGACGCCTAGCCACAACTAGCAACAAATTCCATTTTTACTCCATTTTTTTTCTTTTTCATGCCTTTACCACTAAGAACCTATTATCAAATTCTAACCATAATAAATAGATTACCCTCGAAAATAATCAGATCATAACAACAATCTAGTCCTTCAGCATTCTCTAAGACTTAGTGACAATACAAGTGCTTCTAGCATGCATATCAACCTACACAACTTAATATCACTTTAATGCTATCACTACACTCGCCTCAATATCATAATTCAGTCGATAAATTATTGCAAAAGGGATCATGGTATATGCATGAGCTATATGATATGACAACAAATAAAGCTATATAAAAAAAACTATATGGCAAAAATTATGCAACTATATGAACTAACTATCATGAATATGCAACTATATGACACACACAAAATATTCCTTAACTACCACCCCCAAACTTAAAATCTTCACTGTCCCCAGTGAAGGTAGTAGAAAGGAACACAGGGTATACCTACTCGGAGTCATCATCATCATCACCCTCAGTGGGTGGAGTATCAGGCGGCGGGTATGCAGAGTCCTCACCAAAAACTGGCCACTGGATATCAGCTCCAAGGCCTCGAAAAGCAGTCCCTAACGCAAGGGTGAGCTCCTGAGCAAACCTGCT
This sequence comes from Apium graveolens, assembly GCF_009905375.1. Taxonomy (NCBI): domain Eukaryota; kingdom Viridiplantae; phylum Streptophyta; class Magnoliopsida; order Apiales; family Apiaceae; genus Apium; species Apium graveolens. Next base: position 61,311,221 of record NC_133648.1, on the reverse strand, counting down.
CTGCGTCTCATACATGGCATCCATCCGCCATGAAAGCCTCCTATACTGGGCATCACCCATCCCAGCACCCTCCTGAGCTCTCGAAGAACTAGCCTCACCACGCCCTGGCCTGGCCATAGTAGCACCTCGTACTGGACGCCCTCCTGGAAGATGATAACCCAGCCCATGCTTCTCAGGCTCACCACCGGTCCACTCCTGCATCCCATTCAGAGTACTAGAATCTATATTAGCTGCTGGCAACTGCAACTGCTCGTGAGCCGGCCAGTTCACTTCTACTGCACGATATAGCTTTATAACCGTGGATGCATAAGGGATGTTCATATGCTTTGCTCCCCTCAAAAACTTCAGAATTCCTTGGTAGATAAACTCACCAAGGTCCACATAGTATTCCTCATTCAGAATTCCCCACAACAACTGTGCTCTCTCAACTGTGACCTCGTGTGCATGTGAAGAAGGAAAAATATTAGCACATATAAATGCGTTCCATGCACGGGCATACCTGTTCATGGCGATCGCCGGAAAGTGACGATACTCATTATTGGCTGGACTGCGGTTCCAAACTGTGCCCGGTCGACAGAGAGTCGCACAAATCAAATCCAAGTCAAAATCCTCAGCAGTCTTTTCATTCCAGTTCTCCTCCTCGGGCTTCCTCTCTCGCTGTCCAATCACTCGGCGAATCGCCGCAGGATGATAATCAACCGTCAGCCCCCGAACTACAGAAAACCCATTCTTTTCAGCCTTCGCGTTCGCGTAGAACTCGCGAACAACACTCATCGGTACTGCTTCGGGTGACTCACAAAAAGTTATCCACCCCTTCTCTGCAATCATGGGCAACAACTCACCATCCCTCCCTGATGGTAAAAACCCCCTCTCCTTCAGAATCGGCTTCCCCAACAGCCTAGTGTACTCCTCCTCCGCGGCTCTGTCAGTTAACCGAGGCCTCGCAGCAGTACCCCTTGATGAATCAGCAGTAGGAACTGTGCTGCTGCTGTCAATAGTGCGTGCTCTCTTGGGTGCCATTGATTTTGTGAATAAAAGTGTGTAAGAACTGATTTTTTGATGTTTATGAGAGGGTTTAAGTGTAGGAAGTTATGGGAGATATGTAGGATAGGTGTATGTATATATAGGGTGTGGAGTAGGTTAAATTAGATTAGGAGTGGGGTTGAGGGATAAAATCATGGGGTAATGGGAAAAGAATTCGTGGGTTTATGGGCTGTAATGGGTTTTTGTGTTTTTGTTTTTTTTTTTTTTTTCTGAACTGTAAAAAAAAATTCTGGAACTCGACCCCTGCGCGGCCGCTCAGCATTTCTGCGCGGGCGCGCAGAGGGTCTCTGGAAATTTTTTTTTCAGCCCCTGTTTTCTGATTTTTTTGTGTTTTTGGATAGGTTATTAACTTCTAAGGGTTCCTGTAATAACAATTCATGGGTTGCCTCCCACGCAGCGCTTCTTTTTCGTCATTAGCTTGACGTTCCGTTCCTTTCTCACGTAGTCAACAAAATGGCACTAACCACCTCTCGGTTTGCCATGTCCCCATAGTAGTGCTTCAACCGCTGACCGTTAACCTTGAATGCTTGGTCCGAATCATTCTCAAAAATTTCCACCGCTCCATGTGGAAACACAGTTTTGACAATAAAAGGTCCAGACCACCTTGATTTCAACTTTCCAGGAAAAAGTCGGAGCCGAGAGTTGAATAACAGAACTTGTTGCCCTGGCACAAACAACTTAGGATGTAGCTTCCTATCGTGCCACCTTTTCACCTTTTCCTTATACATTTTGTTATTCTCGTACGCTTGAAGTCGAAATTCATCAAGTTCATTAAGCTGAAGCATTCTTTTCTTACCAGCTGCATCTAAATCCAGGTTCAATTTCTTCAATGCCCAGTAGGCCTTATGCTCAAGCTCCGCCGGTAGATGACATCCCTTACCGTACACCAACTGAAATGGTGACATCCCAAGTGGAGTTTTGTATGCTGTTCTGTAAGCCCAAACAGCTTCATCGAGCTTTAAAGACCAATCCTTCCTTGATGGACAAACAACCTTCTCTAGAATGCGCTTTATCTCTCTGTTAGACACTTCCGCTTGACCATTTGTTTGCGGATGATAGGCAGTAGCTACTCGATGATTCACATTATAACGCTGCATCATAGAAGTGAACTTACGGTTGCAAAAATGCGATCCTTCATCACTTATGATTACCCGAGGTGTTCCAAACCTTGTGAAAATTTGCTTATGAAGAAAATTTAGCACTGCCTTTGCATCATTTGTTGGTAAAGCTTTAACTTCGACCCATTTTGAGACATAATCGACTGCCAGCAAAATGTACTGATTATTGCAAGACGAGATAAAAGGCCCCATGAAATCGATTCCCCATACATCAAAGACCTCGACTTCAAGCATCACATTTAATGGCATCTCATCCTTCCTTGACAAATTTCCCACTCTTTGGCAACGATCACACCTTAAAACAAACTGATGAGCATCCTTGAACAAGGTGGGCCAGAAAAAACCTGCTTGCAGAATACGAGCTGCCGTTTTCTCACCTCCATAGTGTCCACCATAAACCGTGGAATGGCAGTCTCGTAATATCCCCTCCATCTCACAGAACGGGATACATCTCCTGATGATCTGGTCAGCTCCCTGTCTAAACAAATATGGTTCATCCCACATATACCACTTCACCTCATGCAGAAACTTCTTCTTTTGCGCGGATGTCAATTTGGGAGGCATTATATTGCTGACAAAATAGTTTACAATATCTGCAAACCATGGTTCTTCCTCCTGAATTGCAAACAACTGCTCATCCGGAAAAGATTCATTGATTAACGTCCTATCTTGTGAAGTAGAATCGGGATTCTCCAACCTAGAGAGATGGTCAGCTACTTGATTCTTGGTACCTTTTCTATCTTTGATCTCTAACTCAAATTCCTGAAGTAAAAGCACCCAACGAATGAGTCTCGGCTTCGAATCCTTCTTAGAAACCAGATAGCGAATAGCTGCATGATCAGTGAATACTGTCACTTTCGTACCAAGCAGATAAGATCGAAATTTCTCAAAGCCAAAGACTATAGCCAAAAGCTCCTTCTCAGTAGTGGTGTAGTTCAATTGGGCCCCATTTAAAGTCTTACTCGCATAGTAGACCACATGGAAGAGATTTTTCTTGCGCTGTCCCAGAACTGCACCTACCGCATAGCCACTCGCATCACACATCATCTCAAACGGTTCTGTCCAATCTGGTGCTGTAATAACTGGTGCCGTGATCAAACTCTCCTTGAGAGTCTCGAATGCTGCCAAACATTCATCATCAAATTTGAAAGGCACATCTTTCTCAAGTAAATTGCACAACGGCTTAGATATCTTTGAAAAGTCCTTGATGAATCGCCGATAAAAACCCGCATGACCGAGAAAACTACGGATTCCTTTCACTGAATTAGGTGGGGGAAGATTTTCAATGACCCCCACCTTGGCCTTGTCCACCTCCAGACCTTTACTAGAGACCTTATGCCCAAGGATAATGCCTTCACGCACCATAAAATGACATTTCTCCCAATTAAGCACCAAATTAGTTTCCACGCATCTTTTGAGTACGGCGCGCAGATTATTCAAGCATTCATCATATGAGTGTCCAAAGACGGAGAAGTCATCCATGAACACTTTGACGTTATTTCCAATCATGTCAGAGAATATAGCCATCATACATCTCTGAAAGGTGGCCGGGGCGCCACATAACCCAAACGAAACTCTACGAAAAGCAAATGTGCCAAATGGACAAGTGAAGGTAGTCTTTTCCTGATCCTCTGGTGCAATACAAATCTGATTATACCCGGAATACCCATCCAGAAGACAAAAATACTCATGTCCCGCCAATCTGTCAAGCATTTGATCAATGAATGGGAGAGGGAAGTGATCCTTTCTTGTGGCTTTGTTCAATTTTCTATAATCCATGCATACTCTCCATCCTGTAACTGTTCGAGTAGGGATGAGCTCATTCTTTTCATTTGCGACCACAGTGATACCTCCCTTCTTAGGAACACATTGTACAGGGCTCACCCATGAGCTGTCAGAAATAGGATAAATGATGCCTGCATCTAGCCATTTCAGAATTTCTTTCTTCACCACCTCCTTCATGATTGGGTTCAGTCTTCGCTGCTGTTCCACAGTTGGCTTACTACCTTCCTCTAACAGAATTTTATGCATACAATATGAGGGACTTATCCCTTTGATGTCTGCTATAGTCCATCCTATAGCCGATTTGAATTCTCTCAAAATCCTTAAGAGCTTGTCTTCCTCACTACCTGAAAGGTCAGCTGAAATAATAACAGGTAACATAGATGAATCACCTAAAAAGGCATACCTCAAGTGTTCAGGTAATGGTTTGAGCTCTAAGGTAGGCGCTTCCTCTATTGATGGTTTGAGCTTCCCTTCAGCGTTCTTGAAGTCAGAAGTACCAAGAGATTCAAATGATATATCTAGCTTTCGCTTCTAGGGAGAAGCGTTCAGATATTGTAATTGCTCGTTGCTATCTTCATCATCACTGTCAAATTCCCCCACTAAGGCCTTTTCCAATGCATCAGACATTAGCATGTGATCGAGTTCCGAAGTAATCGCAGAATCAATCACATCCACTTTTAAGCACTCCTCATCTTCTGTAGGGAATTTCATTGCCTTGAATACGTTGAAGGTCACATCCTGATCTTGAACCCGCATAGTAAGTTCTCCTTTTTGCACATCTATCAAGGTACGGCCAGTTGCCAAGAAAGGCCGCCCCAAGATTATGGGAATCTTTTTATCTTCCTCAAAATCCAGAATAACAAAATCAGCAGGAAAGAAGAGCTTATCCACCTTGACGAGCACATCCTCAACTATGCCCCTTGGGTAAGTAATGGAACGATCCGCCAATTGTAGCGACATGTATGTGGGTATGGATCAGGTAGGTCCAGCTTTTTAAAGATCGACAACGGCATCAGATTAATGCTTGCTCCCAAATCACAAAGGCACTTGTCAAAAGTTAGATTGCCAATGGTGCAAGGAATGGTGAAGCTTCCTGGATCTTTCAGTTTTGGTGGTAACTTTTGTTGCAGAACCGCGCTGCATTCTTCCGTGAGAGCAACGGTTTCAAGGTCATCCAGTTTCACCTTCCTTGAAAGAATAGTCTTCATAAACTTCGCATAACTAGGCATTTGTTCCAGAGCCTCAGCGAAAGGTATATTGATGTGAAGTTTCTTGAACACCTCCAGAAACTTCCCGAACTGTCTATCCAGCTTTTGTTGCTGCAATCTCTTAGGAAAAGGTGGTGGAGGATAGAGCTGTTTCTCCCCTGTATTAGCCTCAGGCAGAGTGTGTTCAACAGTAGTCTTCCTTGGTTCCGCCGCTTTCTCCCTTTGCTTAGATTCTTCATCTCGAACTTCAGCTTCGACTTCTTTTGCCTTTTCAGCATCAGCTACTTTTCCAGACCTTAAGGTAATAGCCTTGACTTACTCTTTAGCTTCCTTCCTGCCTGGTACTTCCGTGTCACTGGGAAGAGTGCCAGGTTGACGATTGAGCACTGCATTGGCTAATTGACCGATTTGATTTTCCAAGGTCTTGATAGAAACCGCCTGACTCTTGCACAACAGCTTAAGTTCCTCAAAATCAGCACTAGTAGGTGCAGCTGCACTTCCCTGTTGAGGATATGATTGTCTTGTAGCATACTACTGTGGTTGCTGGAATCCAGGTGGGTTAAACTGTTTACTCACTCCTTGCTGATATGGTGGCTGAATAGCATTCTGATTATTTCCCCAGCTGAAATTTGGATGATTTCTGTTGTTAGGATGATAGGTCGCTGGCACAGGCTGCTGTTGTCGCTGATAATTATTCACATACTGAACAGATTCGTTGACAAGAGAACACTGATCCGTAGCATGAGAACCTGCACAAAGCTCACAAACCATAGCTATTTGATTAACTCCATACGTAGCCAAAGAATCAACCTTCATTGATAGCGCTTGGAGCTGGGCTGCAATAGCGGTGGCTGCATCAACTTCCAGAATACCTGCTACCTTGCCTGATGTCATCCTCTGAGTTGGGTTTTGATGCTCATTTGCAGCCATCGTCTCAATAAGATTGTACGCCTCAGTATAGCTTTTAGCCCATAAGGCGCCTCCAGCTGCTGCATCAAGCATGGACCGAGATTGAGCCCCCAAACCATTATAAAAACCAGTGATTACCATCCAATCCGGCATTCCATGATGTGGACATTTTCTCAATATTTCCTTGTAGCGTTCCCAAGCCTCGCACATAGATTCTGTAGGTTGCTGCGCAAACTGAGTAAGAGCACTCCTCATAGCAGCAGTCTTTGCCATTGGATAAAACTTCACCAGAAACTTTTGCGCAAGATCTTGCCACGTAGTGATTGACCCAGCTGGTTCAGAATGTAACCAGTCTTTAGCCTTATCCCTCAGTGAGAATGGGAAAAGCCTCAACTTGATAGCCTCATCAGTCACGCCATTATACTTAAAAGTGCTGCAGATCTCGACAAAATTCCTTATGTGCATGTTGGGGTCTTCAGTTGCCGCTCCTCCAAAAGAAACAGAATTCTGCACCATCTGAATAGTGCCCGGCTTGATTTCAAAGGTGTTAGCTTGAATAGCCGGATGAAGGATGCTTGACTGAATGTCATCAATTTTAGGCCGAGAAAAATCCATAAGAGCTGGATCAGCTTGAACAATATGATCTCCCATGTTTACTGGTTCTTTCTGCTCAGTTCCTGAATCCGAATCCTCAAAATCTAACTTCTCCGGTGTATCAAGAACTTCGTCTTTCTCCTCAGCTGTATCTAAGGTCCTCTTGCGAGCACGAGAACGAGTTTGCATAAACGCACTAAAGTACCTGAAACACAACCGAAAAGAGTAATTAACTACTACGTCCTAATCACTGAGTCCTAATGACTAATGATGGTAAGTACATAAACTAAACAACTACGCCGAGTCCCCGGCAGCGGCGCCAAAAACTTGTTAGGGCGAAAACACGCGCTAATATTCACGCAAGTATACGCGTTCGCAAGTAATATAGAATACTTTCTAGTTCGTTCCCTCAGAGACTCAGACTAAGTTATTGTCTAATTTAACTCACTCACCAATGTATGATTACTTCTCAATGTTAAGATAATAACACTTAAAATTGTTGATTAAATATTAACTATAATTAACTACTTAATTAACCACTTAACTAACACTGCAATTTATCAATAATAAAACACTCATGAGATCACAACTTCATTATTACTTCCTTCTATAGCCATAGTTATTACCTTTAGCATGTGACAGTGATGATATTAATCGAATAACACAAAACTGATAAAAGCCAACTTTCATTGTACTAATACCATTCTACCAAACATCCACAATTAAGATAGAAATTGAATAGTCATCAATTATGTTGAGTTCCTATATGTCTACAGAAATTGACAACACAACGATTTAAGCACAAGTTATTCCTTTTGATTACATAGGGCAAATAAAACTGTTAGAGTTACCCACTAATCATGCACAACGTACATGAACCTATGCTAGCATGGCAAGTTCTAAATCTCAAGATCCACTGTCGCTTCACAAGAGATTAACACCCTATCTTATATGTTCGCGACGCACATAAGACGAATACGCATAACCAATACTAGATATCATGCAATCATCACACACTAAAGTATTAAACAATTAACTAAAGAATTCCATAATAAATCCGTTGCAACCCCATGATCACGATTAGCCCATAATAGAACTTATCGCCATCATGGGTTCATATGAAATCATGATAAACGAACACAAGAAAATAACAACTAAACTAATTATATTAAAACAGAGTACGTCACAAGAGTAAATAAGTCAAAGCAAGAAAACTAGCATCCAACGTTACAACGAAACAAGAATCACAAGAATATATGCTTCCTCTTCGTTGCTGTGTGCTAAATCGGTCTTCTTCCTTATCTCCTTCGCTTCTTGCAAAACACAATCTAAAACATAATCCCCTCTTAATACTCTGTGAAAAACGTCTCAAATCTACTTATATAATAGTCCCATAAAACTCAGATTACATAGAAGTTGGAAGCCAAACAGAAGTAGAAGTCTAAAACAATATATTATTTTCCCCGACCCTGCGCGGCCGCTCAGCATTTCTGCGCGGGCGCGCAAGGCTGCTGCGCGGCCGCTCAGCATTGCTGCGCGGGCGCGCAGGACCCTACTGGAAAATTTCCAGGTTTGCTCCGTTTCTTCGCCGTAATCTGCCCGTTCTTTTCCTCTCGCAATGGTGAACACATGCCAAGGCTTATTCTTGATGATTCCTCCTCCGAAATGCAACTAATACCCTGAAATGCATAAACACTAGAAAAACGCATCAAATACACAAAATACTTGATTTCAAGACACCAATTTAAGCCATTTTAAGACGTTCTAAGTGGTATAAAATGCCACTTATCAAATATAACTTGAGTTCTTCTTCTAAGTTCATTAGATTAGTTTTTATATTTCATTCTTGTAATGTACATGAATACATGAAGGTTTAAAGATCAAGGAAGGGTAATTCCACATCGAGGCCATCCAAGAAAGCAATACAATGAGGTAACTTAAGAAAATAAGACATGTAATAGTTAACTTGTATTTATTTTCCACCTTGGATTGACCTAGATCTTTGTCATTAGCTTGATGAAGATCACATAGGATGAATCCATAATCAATCACATCACTTTATTTCACTTTACATATATAAACTCATATGATGAATGTATGTGTAAAGTAGTTTAATGATGCATGCTTAATTAGATTAAGGATGTATGTTTTAGATACGACACCCATGCCATGCTTGCTAAATAAAATAAAATATGTAACCATTCAAGATTTCAAAATGAACAAACGATTATGAGATTCTCGTGTTTATGAAACACGTGATAAAATATTAATCTTCTTTATTTCCGACAATGGGCGATTTTGTCAAAAGCGGGTTCATTGAACTTGTAAGGTTGTGGATTTTAAGCGAGATTATTGTGACTCCCTCAACCTAAAAAATGAACCATTAACGAATATTGATTTTAGGTATTTTATTCAATAAAAAATTAGAAATCTCTTTATGATGGGATCATGATCACTTTAAAATTCACAAAACCCTAAAGTTAGTATTAAGTTGATCAGATGCCTTCCAATGAGTCCAATGCGTTAACCCCTAGATCGATAAGGAGTGGGTGCACCAAAGTAAAGTACTCCCATCTATCGTGGGAGATATGTTGAAGTATATTGATATTTTTTTACTATTGGGTTTGACTTAACTAAGTTACCACTGTGAACTTAGAGGCATGGAGTTTGGCAGGATTTATTAGATAAATATGAACAAATGTTGTTCCACCAAACTATCCAAGAGTTATATGGTCGATATAATTGACAAATATTGTCTACCTAAATAATCATGTTTTAGGAGAAAATCCAAAGCTGACCTAACACATGGTAAAATATGGATCTTGGCTCTCTAAAAAGGATATAGAAAATATAATGTCCGAATTAATAGTTAGGTCTATTGATTTGAAAAAAATAGTGGGAAATATTTATTATGAATATATATGAATAATCACTTGAACATAATTTAATGATCATCTATAGATTAATTCATTTTATGTACTTTAATATTGTGGATATCAAATGAAAAATAACACCAATAAATTCCTTATGTTATAGTCCTTGAGAACGACAAGCTGACATGAAATAATTTCCTCGACTGACATAGGAACTTGAGGATTGTCCTCAGGTTCCAGGATGTCACTAAAACCCCTCCGTTAAATCTTCTAGCTGAAAATGAAACATGTGCTGAACAAATTGCTTACCAGAAGAAAATTGATTATGCAACTGATGTTTTCTGTCTCATGCTTACAATTATGAGTGTTGAGCTTTAGAAGCAACAAGAGCATATTGATGCTTATGATGTGATTGAGCACCTTCAAAGGATGTTTGAAGGATAGGCTCTCCAAGAAAGATTTGAAAATAATAAGGCACTATAAATTTGCATAAATGGGAGAATGAGTTCCGGTTGGACCAAATATTCTGAAAATGATAGGCATATGTACCTTGATATTTTGGGTTTCAAGATTGGTCTAGAGACTCAGCTTTATTTGATCAAACAATCTTTGAACAACTTATATTCTTAGTTTGTTATGAAAAAAATGAATGAGATAGACAAAACACTCATTGAGTTGTGAGGCATGTTTAGAACTGATGAAAATAACACGGTAAAGGCATGAACTACGTCCATATTGATGGTGTACACATAGAATGCAAATGGGAAAGGAAAGTGGACAGGAAAGGTTAATATTTGATTTTATTCAGTGCCAAACCAGATTCCAATCCCAAGGGGGATTTTGAAGCCTCTTAGTGGTGTTGCTAAAGAAGAAAATCGTCACTTCTATGGTAATGACTGAATGATTGAAAGTTAAACTGTCGAGCTTATTTGAAAGATCTCAAAAAGAAGACCATGAATGGTCAATCTTTATGAATCGGGTTAGAATTGGAGCAAAATTTGTTGCTCTAGTTGGAGTAACTCGGTACCCAATTTTTGCCCAGAAGGCGAAGTTGTGAACTTGGTAAATTGTTAATACGTGTCCGCCTTTAGTGAACACATAATATCAATTTCTTGTCAGGACAAGAAAGATTTTTTATTTAAATAAACAACAATTTTTTTTTATTTCAATGTTAAGGCTTATAATATTGCACAATTAGTTAACAATTTATAGTTCCAAGATGACTCAAATCAAACATTACATCTAGCATTGTCATTAAGCCATATTATGAGCAACGCAATTCTGAGTTACATATAGATGGAAACTTGGATATGTTTGATTTTGAATCATACGAAAGATGTGAACCTTCTCATTGGCAAAATTACTAAAGCTTCTTTTACCCGATATCGTGAAAGGGCCACCGAACGATTTGGACTTATACATTGTGATGTATGTGGTCGAATGCGTACGATGGTAAGCAGTGGCTTATACTACTTCTTAACATTTACTGATGACTTCAGTAGATATGAATTTGTATGTATTATGAAGAACAAATCCGATTCTTTTGAAGTGTTCAAAGAATATAAGGCCGAATTAGAAGCAAACAGGGGAAAGTGTAAAAGTTTTACGATTAGATCGTGGAGGAGAACACTTAAACCTGAAATTCAAGAGTTTCTTGAAGGAGTGTGATATTGTATCACAACTTAATCCTTATGGAATACCTCAATGTAATATAGATTCTAAGAGGAGAATTAGTACCTTGTTGGACATGGTGCGATCGATGATGAGTTGAGCGGATCTTCCAATCAGTTTTCGGGGTTATGCTCTAGAATCGGCTGCATATACACTTAACCGAGTTCTGAAAAAAACTATTCAAAAGACTCCGTATGAGATATGGACTAAGAAACGTCTTAGCATATCATTTATGAAAATTTGGAGATGTGAAGTATTTGTAAAACGTTTATCCTCTGACAATCTTGGACCAAAATTAGATAGATTCTCTTTTGTGGGATACCCAAGTGAGACTAAAGGTATAGTTTTTATAATCCTTCCGATAACAAAGTGTTTGTTGCTCGGACCGCTGTATTTATTTAGGAAGAACTACTTTATAAGAAAATCAGTGGGAGCACAATACATCTTGATAAAGATCGAGATCCATATGATAATATTGAACCAGAGTTGGAACAAGATCAATATGTATATCAAAATATTGGAAGTAATCTTGTTCAGGAAACAAAGATTGTTTGTAGATCTAGAAGGATTCACCATGAGTCTGAGAGAAATTATGGATATCTCTTGACTCAAGATGGTGATGTGATGCTTACGGGTGCCTCTTACCTACCAAGATGTTATGAACAGTCCAGACTCCGAGAGATAGCTAGAGGCCATGAAATCCAGGATGGAATCCATGTATCAAAATAAAGTGTTGACTTTAGTTGATCCATCTGAAGGGGTAAAACCTATAGGGCGCAGGTGGGTTTTCAAGAAGAAAACCGACATGGATGGTAAAGTATAGACCTATAAACCGTGACTAGTGGAAATAGATTTCAAGCAAATTCATGGTATGGACTATGAAGAGACCTTTTCACCAATTGATATGATCAAGTCCATAAGGATTTTGCTAGCAATAGCTGCTTACTATGACTATAAGATCTGGAAAATGGATGTCAACATCGATTTATATAAGTTGCTAAGATGGTATATATAAGTTGCTTATATCTATTTATAGATTGAAGCAAGCCTCAAGGAGATGGAATATTCATTTTGATGAAACTGTCAAAGAGTTTGGCTTTATTCAAAATGAAGATGAACCATGTGTTTACAAGAAGGTTAGTGGGAGCCATGTGACATTACTAGTATATATATAAATGACATTTAACAAATAGAGAATGACATACCTTCTCTACAGGCTATTAAGACTTGGTTGAAAAATAGTTTCTCGATGAAAGACTTAGGCGATGCTACCTATATATTAGGGATCAAGATCTATGGAGATAGATTGAATAGATTAATCGACCTAGTCAAAATACATACATTGACATAGAAGTGCATTCCTTTGGGATACAAGAGGCAAAGAAAATATACATTTTGATATCTCGTGGGATAGTGATCTCGAAGGATAATTGCCCTAAATCATTAGATGATAAGGGTCGTTTGAGCAAAGTTCTATATGCTTCGGCAATTGAATTTATAATGTATGCAATGATATGTACTCATCCTGATGTTTCGTTTGCTTTGAGCATGATGAACAATTGCAGTTTAATCCAAGTGAGGGTTAACTGGATCGTTGTTAAAAATATTCTTAAGTACTTAAAGAGGACTAAAGATTCATTCTTGGTGTATGAAGAAGATAGGGAGCTGGTTGTAAAGGGTTACACTGATACTAGTTTCTGAACCTAATTTTTGGATAGACAGGGATGATTCTATGTCAAAGTTTGGTTTTGTGTTTTGTCTAAATATAAGTAATGTTAGCTGGAATAGTTCACAGAAAGAACATTGATGATTCTATAATGGAAGACCAGTATATTGATGTTTTCAGAACAGCCAAGGAGACTGTTTGGACATGTCTTTAGGCGATATCACCTTCTTAATATGATTAATGATCAAGAAGATATATATGTGAAGTGCATATTAATGATAATGTTGCAGACCCAAGGACTAAGGCTTTATCGCAGCAGAAATACGATGGTTATACTAGTTCCATGAGTATTAGATACATGGGTGATTGACTCTAGTGCAAGTGGGATATTGTTAGTGTTTGTACCCTAGAGACAACACTATAATATTTTAGTTTAGGACATTTGGATTATAAATATTTTTGTTTTATCGATTCTTCCCTTTATAATTTATTATGTCTTAATTTACTGCGATATAAATGTTAGATTAAAAAATACTCTTGGAATATGATATGAATTATATATCTTTAAGTACATGACTTAGAAATTAGATAATGAGAATAGTATCAATATTCCTAAAGGTCCCTAGTCGAGTATTATTGTTAAGGGAAAATAATAATGCATTAAGATTGGTGTATTTATTGACTGATAATCACATCTAATTGATTATAGGTATAGTGATACTAAAGTTAAAAACACAGGCAAATGTAAATGTACATGGTGCTAGACATGCCCAGTGTGACATACTACATGTCTATTGTGTCATAAGCAATTCTCACTGTAATAAATGATGTAATGGTCCTTACACTTTAAATTATTATATTTTATACGAGAATTAATGTACTTTGTTTACATTAAATGATTCCATTGACCGAGTAATTTTAAAAGTATATTTCAGGTATATTATGAATCGTATGAGAAATATGAATGATCTAGAAAGGATTTAACCCTCCTATTTTAGGAGTTATATTATTGGCATCTTGTGTGAGCTAGACTATGAAATGTGTGGTCACGCTCAAATGTTAATTTGATACGATAGTCTACTCATTGATCAAGGAAACCTGGATTAAACTTTGATGAGCATGACACATTAACATGCCTCTAGTTTAATCTATAATACGTGATTAAAGGGATTATATTATATTATACATTATTCATGAAAGGTTTAACTGATCACCGATTTAATTATTATTACTTGTGTACCAATGATGTATTAATAGATGCCGCTCATTATTTATGATTTTAAGTTAGATTTAAAATTTGTTGTCAACGTAATAATAACCTATACGGTCACACACAAAGAATGCCTGAAGGATTATTTAATTTAAATTAGATTTAAATTAAATTAAAATAATTCAAATTATTTATAATATTAATTAAGTATGACATAATTCATTAGATAAATAATGATATTCGAATTTACTAATATTAATTATGAAAATCAGTTGTTAAATAATTAAGTGAGACTTAATTATTATACAAATAGAAATTTCGAATTAATAATAACTTCTAATTAGTTAAGAGTTATAATTCTTTTCTCTACTCCCTATATAATATCTCTTGTGGCTGATTTTCAATGCAATACTTTTATTAAAATTCCTAGCCACCAAGAGGGAAGATGTAGAGAGTAAGAAGAAATGACTGTGTGCTAGTACACATCTAATTCTTGAGTTCAAGTATTCGTGTGGATGTCAGTAGAGTGTAGATCATGAGAGCGAGATTCGTGGTAATTGAACAAGTTTTGGATCTCCATTGGACAACCATAATCGTAAAACTTCTTAAGGTAAACATCTCTTCTACAAATTAAATATCTATTTTTCAAATAATCTTGCGGTGGGTTTCAAAAATTCTAGTTTCGTACACGTTTTAATTACAGTTTGTCTTTTATACCTCGAAACCCTTCAGTCTAGACATCTGTTTTTGTAACATTGCTTTCGACAATGTATTGGTAACAATGTTATGCTTTGACAACATTAAAGATGGTGTTTTTTTCTATTTGATCTTTAGTTATCATTGTTAAACTCCGTTATTTTCATTTCATTCCATCAAAAAATTTAGACAATGTTATGTCAACAAAGTATGATTACAATAATTTCAAACCTCAAGCTTGATTATGTCTAAAACAACCCATAAATCTTGATTACAACTAGTGTTCTTAAAGTCGATCTAGGCGGCCGCCTAGGCGGTGGTAAAATACCCTAACTCGAACCTAGACGGTGATTTAGGCGTTTTTTCAAAAAATCGGGTCAAAATCGAAATTAGGCGGGCTAGGCGGTCAAAAATATGTCCTAGGTGGTCTAGGCGGAAAATAATTAAATTTTTTTTACGTATTTATAATTTTAATTCATTAATTTCATAATTTCACACAATATCATGTCAGTTTCTAATATAAAGTATTGGTAAGATGTAACAAGTAAACTAATATATTTATTTTCAGACTTAAAATATAAAAATAACATATGATAATTAATTTAAAAGTGTGAATTAAAATATAGTTAATATTGTAAACTCAATAATTAGTACATAACGCATGTCAAATGTGTAGATATTGTTTAATACCATTCTAATTTCTTTTTGCAAACAAATATTTGACATACTGATCATTATATAATTATAAAAATTAAAAATAATATTTATATTCTTTCGATTAATATTCTGATTAATCAGTCCGATTAATCTCTGACTTGCCGATTAATCTCTCGAAGGTACCATCACCGTTCTGGCACGCCTAACGATTTCTGGAACACTGATTACAACTCCACATAAAACTTATTATTCCCGAACAATCTAACAACAGAAATATAGAAGAGAGGGTTGAATGGAATTCTGGTTTCTTTTGAAAATTTAAAAACTTCTTACGAATATATATAATAGTGTTTTAATAAGCTAGTTGTGGATAAGAAGTATTCAAGTATTCAAACATAAAGTAAATAAATAAGGGTGTGTAAAACTTTCTGGTGGATTGATATTTCCACCAGAGATATATATAAATGTAGAAGATCTATGTGATGTAAAAGCACACAGCTGCTTACAAGAGTTTTTACAAACTGAACTTGAGAGTTCTAAAAGATACGACTTACAAATGCTCTCTCGTTATTACTTGTTTTGATTATGTCAATCGATAATGAACTCTTTGCTAAACTTGGTTTATATATCACCAAGTTACACATATAATACGATAAAACATAAATCTATTATTTATGTCTGATCACATGTTTCTTCATTTCTCTGTCCCATGCAGTCCAGATATATATAGCATCTTTAAATATCCATCTTTTGCATGAAAATGGAAATGCTTCTTGATCTTCATAACCCTAATAATAGGCTGCCATATTCTTTTTGTATACAATCAACCCATATGACTGTCAAGTTGCTTTCAACTGCTATTTGAAATCTGATGTTCCTTAAGACTTTAGCATTATCCGTTGAGTCTGTTATGGATCATCTGTTGAAAGTGCCTTGAGTCATCCATTGAGAGCTTTGTAGATTATCCATTGATAGTATTTTCTTAGCAGTTGATACCCTTTCACTTAAATAGAAGTACAAGGTATCATCTATTTACAACTAGCCAACCTGTTCTGCATATCTTGCTGGTAGTTAACATGACTTGGAATGTCTAACAATTTCTAAACTTCTAAGATATTATGGTATATAGGAATGAGCTACATACTTGTTTAACACGAGATAATCCATCAAAATATGGTTACACAAATCATTTAACTTATCTACTTAGAGTGTTTTGTTGATTTATTATCAAGTCTACAACATATTCCTAACAATCTCCCCCAACTTATGTCTAATAAAATTATAGGCAAAAATTCAGGTTAACTTGATGATAACAAAACACCCTAATAAAAATTAAGACTTTAAGTAGTAGATAAATTAAAAAAATTTCAATTAAAGTTTGAACAAAGGAAGATGAGTGTAGTTACATGTCATTTCAAGATGCTCCTCTAGTCTGAGCTGATCATTTCTTTCTTCTTGGTTCTCTAGTCCTCTTTCTCATAATGTTGTCATTCTCCTTAATTTGGTGTTAGAGTTGTCTGAATAATTCAGTTTCATTTCCGTCATTGAGATCCAGCATCTCCTGCATTTCTTTGAGTGTGTCATTGCTTGATATTTGCAGCTGGTCTTCAAGTCTGAAAAATCTTCTGGTCCCCTTTTATTTTTGAACTCCATCATCTAATAAGGTCTCAAATGCACTCTACTTCCAGTGTAAGGAATAGATAATATTCTTGGTAGTGCATTTGGATCTCTTCAGCTTTTTTTTATTTGTTAAATTTTGTTGAGTACCTTTATTTGGCCACCTTGGTGAATCCAAAATCTTTCTTCATTGCAGAGAATACTTTCACCAAGACACTATAGCCTTCATTGAGAATCCTATGTAGAGGCCATGTGATTTCCTTTCCACCTCTGTACCTGAACACCAATCTTTCTGGGAGTCTATTGTGGGCATTAAGTTCTCTTACTTCATCCAGGTAAAGGTTGATGTCTGAGAACTCTTTTATGTCACTAATAAAGAGTTGATCTCCTTTGTTGACTTTTGGCTTGGATTTGGATAGGGCTTGAGATTGAGATAAGACAGGCTTGACTTGCTTTCTTTACAATTTCTTCTTCCTTTTTGATGTTTTTGGAATTGGAATATTTAGCTCAGGAATTGGTAAGTTGTCCCAGTTCATTGGTTCATCCTTGGAAATGATTGGCTCACCATGAAAGTTCACACCAGGATGTATCTTAAATTCAACTTGCTCCCCTATGGGCATAATTATTTGGCTTGTAGTGTTAGACTGGATTGGGTTAGCTTCCCCTTCTTCATCTTCAATAATCTTCCTTCTTGCTCTAACCTTTCAATACCCTTTTCCTGACTTCCTTGGTCCTTGCTCCTCTTTAGATGAAGTTTTCTCAGTTTCAGTTGGAGTTGCAGGTATTTCAAATTTTCTTTTCACTCCTTTAGTGGCATGCTTTTTCCTTCTTTTTTGAGCTCCAATTCTTCAATTTTCCTCATTTTTAGCTTCTCCAAACCGAGGGTACCCAGTCATCACATAGATCATTTTACCATATCTGTAAATTCTTTCAATTCTTGGTCTCAACATGGCATCCTCGGTGACTTTGAAGCTTTCAATTGATGCACCCATCAGTTTTCCTTCATCTGGCCTAGAAGGAGAAAAGTCAACCATCATTGGGTGCTTTGTTGATAGTAGGACACTTGCTTGTTTGGGTTTCAGCACCACAACATTGTTGAACTCATTCTTTGTTGATGGTTCACCTTTATCTCCCTTTCCTAGCTGCATTTCATCTATGGTGATTGGCTTCATCTGTGTGAAATGCTTCACAGTTTTATCCTGAGTAGTAGTTGAGCCAAATTCCTTCTCAATTCTGTCATCAATCTTCTTCATTTGCTCTTTTAACTTGAGCTCAGCTGCTGCTAGATTGATCAGATCAATACTTTCCACAGCCGGTGGCTTAGAGATAGTGATAGCTAGTACTATTACTTTGCTGAATTGAATATTCACATCCTTCTCTCCCTTTTTGTTATCATCAAGTGAAACAGGGTTTAAAGTTTGAACATCCATCAACTGTTAAAGTAATTGAGTTTGAGTTGCTTGGTTTAAAAGTATCTTGGCCACTAACTTCTCAACAATTGTCGATCTGGAACCCAAGGCCTCAACCTTCTTATTGAGATCACTGTCCTTTCTGATTTTCTGGTGAATGCCTCTCATTGTTGACTCAGGAAGTTTGAACTCCATTGTTTCATTGAGGTCCTTTTTAACTTCCTTAATAGTGTTCTCGATGTCATCTACATCTTGATTTTGTTTGAGAGTCTGAATTTTGTGCAGTTGCAGAGATTCAAGATGGGATTGTTGAAGACTTTTGGTACTGGCATTGGTGGTGGCTTAAATGGCTATTTGAGCCTGGTTAAATATCTTGTATGTGGTAGATTTGAAGTGATGATAATCACAATCTTTGGTGAGCATCCAGTCTGGAGTGTTTGTAGATGAGCTAGGTTTTGCATCTCCCCTTATGTTCATGCTAGTTTTATCAGCATCTTCTCCATGAGAATTATCTCCAAAAGAATCACTAGAATCATACTAAAAATCATCACCAGCTGTAGGTGGAAGAGAGTTGATTACATCCTTTGCCCTTAATATAGAGGCTATAGTGTGTACCAAATTTAGAGTCTTCTCTACATCCTCATTGCCCTGTTCTACTAAGATTTGATACGCTGGAACAGGGTGAGTAAATGCCTCGGCATCAAAAGATATGGAATCTAGAAAAGCTTGATATTCTTGCTGAAATAGTCTCCATTTGTCTGCCTCATTGACATCCCTTAACTCACTTGCAATGGGTTCCTCCCACCATTCTTCTGTACCTGCTTTTCTCTCGTGTTCTCTCTCTTTTTGCATTAAGGGCTCCCCTTGGCTCACCACCCTAACACCCTCACCTTCACCATCTAAGGTGGGACTCCTCTCACTTTCTTTTTCCATGCTGGAAGAAATATCATGCATATGTTCACTCTTTTCCTCTCCTTTTGCCTGGAAGCAACCCAGCCTCTCACTCATATCACTCCCTTCCCTTAATCCTAAGAGTGATTGAATAACTACTAATCATCTACACTTGTAACAATTTTAGAGATTTCAAGAGGTGCAGATACCATCAATGGATGAGTGATATCCGTGAAAGTAGCAGCTGTGAATATCAACGGAGGACTGCTGTTAGGTTTATCCATCGAAGGACAATCACTAATCAACGGATGAGGAATATTCGTCGAAGAAGTAGAAATAGTGGAGATAGGAGTTAAAACTATTGTCGAATCTATGGAGATTGGTTTTAAATTTAGGTGCACATATTTGTTAACAGTTTGAGAAAGAATGGGCAACCGAGCCAACAAATCATCAATAAAATGATGCTCAGTTGCTTTAGATTTTGGCTCCTCCTTGAATGTAAGATATGGAGAATCAGGCACTGATGTGTGTACATATCCACATCCAGAGAGATAATTGGAGATTTTTGTGGGTTTGGGGTTTCGATAATGAGAGATTTTGGCTGTGACTCCATATTTGTTGGAGACACATCAATCTAATTTGAGATGGTGCAATAATCGAGTCTTGGACTTCAGTTGGCACTGTGTGTGTGTACCCTGTGACTACCCCATTGGTTTAGATTTCTTCTTCCCGATGTAAGTTTGGGTTTGGTCTGTGTCCCTTCCCCTTTTGGTATGTGCTCTTGGTTGAGAGCTTGTTTCAATAGTTACATCCTTTTGGGAGGATGTACCTAGCAATGAGCTAATTTTCTTATTAAGCACAATAGTCTGTTGGGAGACTGTAGTGTGGGTGGTTTGGGTAACACATACCTCACCCTTCTTATTATTGGGGTTTCTTTGATGTTCACCCCTTCCCTCACCCAACTGGCTACCCCGAGCACTCCCCTTAAGTGAAGTGGTATTTATTACAACTGATGTCTTTTGAGAGACAACAGAGGTTGTCTTATTAGACTTGGATTTAGATTTAAGTTTTGTGGCTTGGGTAGGCATCTGTTTGGTCACTGTCACAGATGTCATTGCCACAGTTGAAGAAGTAATGGGCGGAGAAGAGATTGGAGCAGAGTAATTACCTCAGTTACCTGTTGTGTAATAACCCTCAAAATTTTGAACTTTTTGTAACCCTTATGAATAGTGTTTTTGCTGAATGAGAAAACTTTTCATGCCACACTATGTAGGGGTTCTGTTATGGATATTCTGAGATTTTATTAGTACTCTATATGGTATATAAGTGTATGTAAAGATCTTCAGAATCCAATTCCGAACACTTCGATTTTTCCCGGAAATCCACTAGATACGGAAAGAATTGAGTATAAGGTAACAGGATAAAAAGGATTTAAATAAAAGGATTATAAGAGAGGATCATAAAAGGATTATAAGAGAGGATCATAAAAGTATTATAATGTATTGAGAAAGGTTAAGGAAACCCAAGTAATAAGATCCCGGGTATGATCCCTCAAACGATAAATGAAAATAAAAGTTAAGCGAACCGTATAACAGATCAGTGGTCATTAGGCAAACAATTAGGAAGTTAATCAAGGAGG
The DNA here is from genome assembly GCF_009905375.1 of Apium graveolens. NCBI lineage: Eukaryota > Viridiplantae > Streptophyta > Magnoliopsida > Apiales > Apiaceae > Apium > Apium graveolens. The sequence continues at coordinate 61,290,234 of NC_133648.1, read as the reverse complement.
TTAGGGATGATGAGGTCATCCAACCAATAAGGAGAGGGCAAGTAAGAGATGATGACACAATAAGGTGATGTAAGCATGACATAGGGAGGGAGGAGATGTGGTTGGTTTATAACCACACAAAGACAAGGTTAATAAGGTAATTAACCAAAAATCCAAACAAAACTACATCCACCCAGCCAAAACAAATCATTTCATCAAAACAAAAATTCTATTTCTCTTCACCAAGAAGCTTGCTCTCGGCTTTTTCCATTTTCTAGAAGAAAATTTTCAAAATCCAAGTTCCAAGCTTTCTAAATTGGTAAGATAATTCTCTAGTACTCCTTATGCATACTTATGGCTATCCCATGAGTTTAAGCCTCGAATTCATTCTCAATCTTCTCCAAGAAATCAATGAAGAAGACAATAAATAGTGATTTCAAGATTTTGAACTTGATTTTTTCTTGTTTTCCTTTAAGATCCAAGCATCCCTAAGACATCTCAAGGCTTCTTAAGGCTTCCTAGCTACTCACATCACTTCAAGGAAGGTATATCATCTCCAAACCCTAGCTTTACTTTGTATATTAGGATGATTTTGGTTGTTATGGTAATAGAGTAGTTTAATGCTTGTTGGTTTAGAGTTTGGGTTGGAATGGTGGTGAATTGAATGTTGAAATCTTATGGTTTGGTTAAAGGACTTAAGTATAGCTTATATTCAAGTTTAAGAATAAGTATAAATTGTAATGTTGAGTTGATTGGGGCTGTTATGATGTAGTAAGGATGGATTTTGGTTGTATGAATGGATTGGGATTGATTGGTGGTTGAATTGGAATGGTATAAAATTGGGAAATCGCGTAAACATAGCCGTCGTAATGTCCGATTTACTTTAGACTGCTTTTATTCATAACATTAGGACCCGAGAACTCCCTGCTAGATTTTGACCATTGCCATGTTTAGATAGTTCATGTTACGAGCTTCGTTTTGATATGTGGTTCGTTTGATTCCGATGTACGGTTTAGGAGAAACGGCCGTTTTAAGTAACGACATTTCGCGAACGAATCATTACCCCTCGCCTTACTTTGAAACATATGTTAAAGACCTAAAAAGGGTTAATTAGTGTATGAAACAATTATGTTAAGTGTGTTAGGCAGTTGGTAAGACACTCGCGAAGGAATCGCCTTAAAACTCGTAATGGTTAAATTATTAAAAATGGTGGAGCCGAGGGTACTCGAGTGACTTAAGAGAATCAGTAAGCGCAAAGCGAGCGTTAGAGTCTAATTTGGTTGAAGTATAGATTTACAAGTGACTTTGGTTTAATTCCAACTTATATGTTTTTTATTGGTTACCAGACTCGTCCCAAGCCATTAATAACTCTCAGTCGCTCAGGCAAGTTTTCTACCCGTATAACTGTTGTTGTGATGTATATGTGTATATGCATGATCTTGTGATAAATGCATATTTGTTATTAGCAAATTCTTGCGATATATTGGAGCATGTGATATGTTATATATGCATGCCTGTTTCGTATTCTTGACTTATATATCTGTTGGTTCAAATGCTTATAGTTGCATAATACCTATGCTAGAGATAAGCGGTATTTGCGTATACCCTTAGTATAGGGGAGCAAAAGGTGAACCCTTTTCTAAAACCGGGAGTAGATGTTCCCGAGTATATGATATATATATAGTTATATATATATTTATTGATATAGTTTTCAAAACTATTAATCGAATAAGGTTTATTCGATAACCTTATATTATTTAATGAATATTATTTTGAATATTCATTCGAGGGCTTATGACTCCGTTTATCTTATTAATGAATATTATTTTGAATATTCATTCGAGGGCTTATGACTCCGTTTATTTTATTAATGAATATTATTTTGAATATTCATTCGAGGGCTTATGACTCCGCTTATTTTATTAAATAATATTCTTTATTTTATTAAAGAATAATGTTTCGATAATCAAACTTATTTTCGATTATTCAAATAAAGATTATACTTTCGTATATGTATATCTTTGGTTATTTAATATCTATTTCAAGTATGAGTTTAAAACTTCTACTTCAATTATTTTTATAAAGATTATTCTTTATGGGAATATTATTTAAATAATAATATTCAGATATTTTCTAAATATATTGGGACTGATTTATTTTAATAAATCAGCAGTACTCCAAACATTCTTAAAAATGTTTTCGAGTTTTCAAAATGATTTTAAAAATTAGAGTGGACCCCAAAACTCATTTTTATATTTAAGATCTTCCTTTCAAAGGGGATTTAAATACTCGCTCAAAACCTGGGGGATCTGGCTCTGTGGTGTATTTTACATTCGCAACGTGGTTGCTGTTTTGAGAAAACAATTTGATTACTTGCCCAACGTTCGGGAAGTAAGTCCATCTAATTGAGTCGGCATAAGCGACAGGCCGGGGTACGGTCTATCAAAGTGTAAGTGGATAGGTGGCAGTCCATCAACGCGTAAGAGGCCGGGTGGCGGTCCAGCACAAGGTCCTTATGTGGCCAGGGTGATGACCGGTGGGGGATTCATCCATCTACTAGTAGAAAAGGTTACTTATTGGTATCTTTGCCTGATCAGCAAGATATCGGGTTTATGCCAAAATTCTTTTCCTTTCCAAAATTCATTGGATGTTTCAAACTCTGTTCATACTTTACATAACAGAGGTTCCAGGAAATGTTTAAGAGATATATATATGTGGATATATATATCGGGACTAAATAAAGTATCTCGTAACTTTATTTCATTTAATAATATTTAAAGATTGAATCTATTCAAGTCTTAACTTGTGGTCTCATCTATGGGATGACCCTTTTTAAACCTATAATACTTTGAACAGTGGTAGTTCAAGTAGCTTTATAAATGATATAAGTATAGTGAAGTATTTGATAACTTCATCCCTTGTTTTTGCTTATATCTAGTAAGTAATTATCTTTCACCTGATAAAGGTTTCCAGCAAGTTATCCATTTAGATGCTTGCGTTATTGTTTACACTATATATTATCTTGCGAGCTGTAATGCTCACTCTTGCTTCATTTCTTCATCACACAACAACAGTTAGGAAAGATGGCCAGGCTCAAGCAGACCCAGCGCAAGAGCGTGGGAAGCGCCCCGCGCCTTCCCGTTGAGATCGTAGCTGCTATAGCTGCAGAGGTAGATCTATCTGTAGATCAGACATTCTACTTTTGAGAATCAATTATGTATAATTATAACTTGTGGTAGATAATGGCAATTAACTGTAAACTTATCAAGTAATCATTTTGGGTTGTAATAACTTTTAATTGTGGATTCAAGGACTTGTACCTGTTTCAATTTCATCTCTGAGACTATGATGTGTGGTGGTGTGTGTTAGTGTGGGGTCACAACATGAGGTTATTTATTATTAATTAAGTTAAGTGATAATTGTGGAAAGAAAGACCGTGATGACCCGGATCCCTGACCCCGGATCTGGGGGTGTTACATGTTGTGTCTCAAAGATTGGAAGATAGTTGAGAGGCACTTCATTGTTGAGATTATTCCCGCTCAAATATGTAAGAACTCTCCTTTCTTGACCCCAACAGTCAAGCTTGTTGTTTGGGTTCTCAATAACAAGGTCCTCAGAAACAAAGTTAGCTAACATCATAAGAATCTAGCATAATATACGTTTCTAGGCCTTTTCTTGATATCACCTAATTTTTACCCTAACTCTTGCATGACATAATTACTGAAATTAAAATACCTATCAGTTAGGAGCATGTAAAGCATGTTAAGAAGAGAAGAAGTGACAGCATCAAAATTACTAATTGTTCCTGAAAACACTTTGATGAAAGCATCACACATAAAACTCCACTCTTTTCTAAGACCCGTTCTCCTGATATTACCTAAACTAATAGTTTCAAGAGAATAGCCCACATAATTTAGCAAGTTAATCACATCAGTGTCAGTGTGTGCGACAGTTGTGTTATTCTCAGGTATTTTAAAACAAGATTGAATGACATTTGAGTTAATACTATAGTTGTTACTTTTGAGAATAAAGGAAATTATTATATCTAAAGAATTAAAAACTGCAGATAACCATACTTCCTCCACAACTTCGTAAAAGATCACCGGATATTCGAGCATAGAATATTTCAGTTTGCAGTTGTTAATGAAGTCCATCATTTTGTGAAAGTCTTGAGAGTTAACAACACACTTGTCCACAAGTGCTATGAAGTTAATTTTCTCATAAATGAACCCGGACTGAGACATTATTTTAATTACAGGTACCATTGTTGCTAAGTGTGCAGTTATAGTGAGAGAAAGGGGTTTTGGGGATGAAGAGAGTAAAATTTGCTAAGTAATTCAGAGAGATATAAAACTGAAATACTGAAATGAATTGGGATTTTATACTGACTCCAAAAAAATGAATAAATAATTAAAAATAAAGTAAAGTATCCAATGATATTTTCCAAAAATAACCATTTTAATATAAAGCAGACTATAGAAATTCCAAAATTTATCCATCGATATATACATACACACTGTAAGTAAAGTCGACGGCTAGCATTTGAATTAACGGTTAAGATTGAATCAACTCAACGGATACATGATGTACCTTTATCCGTCGAGAGATAAAGCATCCATAAATGTTTTGACTTTCAACCGATAATCCTTATCCGTTGAATGCTATCAGTTTTTACCTTTAGCAAATCCTGATTTTGGTGTCAGGATTTGACATGGTACTGTCAGGATTTGACCACTTGCAAACCCTGATTTGTATATTTAATAAAGTCAAACATATTTCAGGCTGCATTACAAATTGCAAAGACATCAAAAAGAGATCAAGGGTAATTAAGCATACATAACTCACTTACCAACCTGGTAAAGGTTGATTCATCAAGTGGCTTGGTAAAGATGCCTGCAAGTTGTTGCTCACTTGGAACAAAGTGTAGTTCCACTATCCCATTCATAACATGCTCTCTGATAAAGTGGTACTTGATGTCTATGTGCTTTGTCCTTGAATGATGCACTTGATTTTCAGTGATGACAATGGCACTTGGGTTATTACAGAAAATTGGGATCTTATCCACATGTAGACCATAATCTAACAGTTGATTCTTCATCCACAAGATCTGTGCACAACAACTACCAACAATAATATATTCAGCTCAGTTGTAGAAGTAGAAATTGAGTTATGTTTCTTACTGAACCAGGACACAAGCTTGTTTTCTAGAAACTAACATGTGCCAGTTGTGCTTTTCCTGTCTATCTTGCACCCTGCATAATCTTCATCTGAATAACCAATTAGATCAAATCCAGAATCTCTAGGATACCAAAAGCCAAGTTTTGGTGTACCATTGAGATATCTGAAGATTCTCTTAATAGCTACTAAATGAGATTCTCTAGGATCGGCCTTAAATCTAACACAAAGATAGGTAGCAAATATTATATCTAGCCTACTGGCTATTAAAAATAAAAGTGAGCCAACCATCCCTCTATAGCTTGAAATGTCCACAGACTTTTTAGTAGTGTTCAATTCAAGTTTAGTGGCAGTGGCTATGGAAGTTTTGGCAGATGTGCAATCCATTAAGTCAAACTTCTTTAAAAGATCATAAATATATTTGGGTGACTTATGAATATTCCATCACTAACTTGCTTAACTTTTAAACCAATAAAGTAAGTTAGTTCTCCCATAATGCTCATTTCATGCTTACTTTGTATCAATTTAGCAAACTTTTTGGAAAGTTTCTCATCTATAGAGCCAAATATGATATCATCTACATAAATTTGAACAAGTATACTAGAGCCATTAACATTCTAAAGAAAAGAGTTTTGTCATCAGTACCTCTTGTGAAATGAATTGCTAAAAGGAACTTTGACAAAGTGTCATATCAGGCTCTAGGTGCTTGCTTCAATCCATAAAGTGCTTTCAAAAGATAGTAGACATAATCTGGAAAGTTGGGGTCTTCAAAACCTGGAGGCTGACTTACATAGACTTCCTCCTCCAAATCTCCATTCAGAAATGCACTTTCGACATCCATTTGATAGACCTTGAAATTGGCATGGGCTGCATAGGTTAGAAATATTCTGATGGCTTCAAGTCTTGTAACAGGATCAAAAGTCTCATCTAAATCTATTCCTTCTTGTTGACAGTAGCCCTTGGCAACCAACCTAGCTTTGATCCTGACGCCTATGTCATTTTCGTCCATCTTGTTTCTGTATACTCATTTGGTGTCAGTAGGATTCTTGCCTTTAGGTATAGGTGCCAGCTTCCATACTTTATTCCTTTCAAATTGGTTTAGCTTTTCTTGCATAGCTAAGACCCAATCAGGATATAACAAAGCTTCCTCTACCTTCTTTGACTCTTCCTGTGACAGGAAGCTGCTATATAGACATTCTTCTTGAGTTGCTTTTCTTATTTGTACACTTGAAGATTTATCACCAATGATCAGTTCAAATGGGTGATCTCTAGTCTATTTCCTTTGTTGTGGTAGATTTTAGCTCTAGATGAAGAGACCTCATTCTTGTCTTGATGAGTGACTGAGTTTTGATTTGAAGAAATTCCCCCTGAGTTTATGGATCTTTGAATTGAGGTTGGGATTCTTTTAGTTTGAGATCTAGAATGACTTTCAGCTCCTGTTGAGTGTTCAATAGATAATGAATTTTGCCTTCCGACAAATGATACAGCTCGTCTGTCAACTGATGATGCACCTTGTCTTTCAACGGATGTAGAATTTTGTGCTTCATTTGTTGATCTTTCTGCATATTCCTTGGAAATTATCTCTTAATCACTTTCATCATCACTGTCATCACAGTTCATCTCAACATTGTCAAATTTTAGGCATTCATGGAAACCTTCATCTTGCGGTCCTTCAATCTTCTTATCATCAAACACAACATGTACAGATTCCGTAACAATGTTGGTTCTTCGATTGTAGACTTTGTATGCTTTTCCAACTGCATTCCAACAAAGATATATACCTTCATCTGCTTTGGCATCAAACTTTCCATGTTGCTCAGTTTGATTCCTTAGAATATAGCATTTACAACCAAAGGCATTAAGAAAGTTTAACATTGGCATCCTGTTCTTGAACAATTGATATGGAGTCATGCACTTTGCTTGATTAACCAAAGAGATGTTCTGAGTGTAACATGCAGTATTAACAGCTTCAGCCTGGAGATAAGTTGGTAACTTTGATTCCTCCATCATGGTCCTTGCAGCTTCAGTTAGAGATCTATTCTTCCTCTCCACCACTCCATTTTGTTGTGGAGTCCTTGTTGCAGAAAACTCATGCATAATATTATTTTCTTCACAAATAACCTCATTGCAGAGTTTTTGAACTCAGTTCCATTGTCACTCATAATTCTTCTAACTTTGAGATCGGGATGATTATTGACTTTCCTTATATGATTGATAATGATTTCACTAGCTGATAGGGATAAATAAATTATGATTGTATAATTAAATACTGCATTAATTGTACAAGCTGTGGGCTACTAGGCCCAATAAAAAGATATATGAAACTCAGACCAGAAAGGTTAAGCCTGATGGACCAGATCAGGCCTGATGGAATAAAAAAGGCCCAAAAGCCCTAATTATTAATTAATTTCGTAATTAATTAATAAGGGAAAAATCAGCTATTGAGAAGAGTCCCGATAAGGATATAAATCCTTATAGATTAGCCTCAAGGGGACCTAAAAGGATAAGGGATCAGCTTCCTACTTCCTAGGACTCCTAAGTCTATCCTAATTCAGAGGCTTGTCCACCAAGTCTCCTATACCAAGTCCAATTCAAGGACTCCCACATCTATATAAGGGGCCTCACCCCATAAATCAGAACTACGTTTTTTGACTTGATCCTTGGCAATCAGCAAGGTACGTAGGCATCTTGTTAAGGTAGATTGAGTCACGAAACACAAGAGCAGTCAAATCGAGCCTTGGAGCTCACGTTCCTTAGTATTAAATACAGCAATTATATATAGTAGTTTTAATCCATAACATTTGGCGCCGTCTGTGGGAAAAACGGAACAACAACCATGGCGAGAACACGGAGAACAACCAGCACTCTGGAGGAGGGAACACCATCAGGGACAACCCAGGTGATTTCATCAACCGTGGAGGTTCCTCCCCATTCAACTTATGCATCTACTCAGGGGGAAGCCCAGACAGGGGCAACTCATCCTCAGCCACAAGGGACAACTCCCCCGACTATTCAAGGTACGAATCCTCAAGTTCAACAAATACATATACCTGTGAATTCTCGACCCGTCGGGTATGAATATTCAACTATTGTTACTACTAACCCCCCTTATGGGATGCCCCTTCACCCTGAGGTTGGAGGAAGTGGATATGCTGGGCGAAGCGAAGCACGAGGGCGGTCGCCCCCTATATACGAGGTTTGGATCCTATCCCTGAGGATCGGGAATTTTCTGGTCCATACACTGAGAGAGACTCCGAATCTTCGGATGATGAAGTAGCCCCGAGAAGGAGGCGTCCTGGAAAAGAGCCAATGGCCGATGGAAGGCAACGCCCCCAAAGCACCCCAGGGGCGAATCCCCAAGAAGTACAGGAAAAGATCAGGGCTCATGAGGCTGAAATCCAAAGGCTGAGGCGTGATTTGGAGGCTCACCAAGCCACCAGACCCCACATACCTCCTAGGGGGAGAAATCCTCCTCCTATCATAGACCTGGATGGTCCGGTAAGAAGAAGGGCTGCTGTCCCAAGAACTGATCCAAGCAATCTCCTTCCCCTTGGAGATCCTGATGATCCAACTCCACCCTTCACAGAAGAGATAATGAATGCCCATATCTCAAGAAAATTCAAGATGCCCACTATCAAAGCCTATGATGGCACGGGAGACCCCGCTAATCATGTTAGGACATTCTCTAATGCACTGCTGCTGCAACCCGTGAATGATGCTATAAAATGTCGGGCCTTCCCTCAAACCCTGTCGGGTATGGCTCAAAGATGGTACAGTCGCCTACCCCCAAATTCTATTGGATCATTCAGAGAATTAAGTCAGGCTTTTATTAAGCAATTCATCAGTGGAAGAGTCCATGAGAAAAGTTCAGCATCTCTTATGAGTCTTGTGCAGGGAGCTAAAGAATCCTTAAGAGATTACCTAAATCGTTTTACAAAGGAGGCTTTAAAAGTCCCAGACCTTGATGATAAGGTAGCCATGATAGCACTACAACAAGGAACTAGGGATGAGTTTTTCAAGATGTCTTTGGCTAAACGACCCCCTGAGAGCATGTTGCAGCTCCAAGAGAGGGCAGGGAAGTATATCAAGGTTGAAGAAAGTATGAGGAAGACCGTAGTAAGTAATGAGCCCACTGGAGGCAAGAAACGAAAAACTGATTTGGAGTATATCGCTAAGGATAAATATCCTAGAACTGAACAAAACCCTGATTCAACCCCCAAGAAGGGAGGACCTGGGCAAAAGTTCACTGAATACGCTAAGCTGAATGCTCCCAGAAGTCAGATTTTGATGGAGATTGAGAAAGACAGAGATATTCGCTGGCCTAAGCCCTTGAAGGCTGATCCCGCCAAGCTAGATAAGGGCAAGTATTGCAGGTTTCACAAAGATGTTGGCCATGACACCGATGAGTGTAGGCAGTTGAAAGATGAAATTGAGTTTTTGATTCGAAAAGGAAGATTGAACAAGTATACTGGAGATGGAGGAGACAGAAATAATAATGGAAGGAAGAACTTTGAAGATCGTAGGAGGGACCAAGATGATCAGGGGCGGAATCCCCAACCTAGAGGACCAGTTATAAACACCATTTATGGAGGGCCGAGACCTCGAGGGCCTGTGATAAACACGATCTTTGGAGGTCCAACTGCTGCTGGATTGTCCAAAAATTCCAGAAAGGCATATACTAGAGAGGTTATGCATATTGTTGGAGAAGCCCCGAAGAGGGCCAGGACAGAAGTAACATTGGCTTTTGATGATTCCGACCTAGAGGGTGTGAAGTTTCCCCATGACGACCCGCTGGTCATAACGCCGATAATAGGAAATAGCCCGGTTAAGAGGGTCCTTGTGGATAATGGTGCTTCTGTGGATATCTTGCTCCATGACACCTTTCTAAGGATGGGGTATAACGACTCCCAGTTGACACCAACCGACATGCCGATATATGGATTTGCTGGAGTAGAATGTCCTGTGGAAGGGATAATTAAATTGCCAACCACCATAGGTACGGAGCCAAGGCAAGCAACGCAGATGCTGGATTTTGTGGTGGTAAAGGCTAGTTCAACTTATAATGCTATCATGGGGAGAACAGGGATACATGCCTTCAAGGCAGTCCCCTCTTCCTACCATTCAGTCATGAAGTTTCCCACCCGAAACGGGATTGGAGAAGAGAGAGGAGATCAAAAAATGGCTAGAAGCTGTTATGTGGCCTCTTTGAGGGCAGATGGAGTCGGGGGGCAGGTTCTTCCTATTGAAGATATGGATGTTCGAGAAAATGATGAGAATAGAGGAAGGCCAGCAGAAGAATTGGTTTCGGTTCCTTTAGATCCCAAGAATCCTGAGAGGATGACTTTCATTGGAGCTACATTAGAGGAGCCCCTTAGAGGGAAGTTAGTGAAATTTTTGCAAGAAAATAGTGATGTGTTTGCATGGTCAGCAGCTGATATGCCAGGCATAGACCCGGAGTTAATTACCCACAAGTTAAACGTGGATCCAAGCCGGAAGACAGTGAAACAAAAGAAAAGAAATTTTGCCCCGGAAAGACAAGAGGCTATAAAGCAGGAAGTGGAAAAGCTCTTAGAGGCTGGTTTCATTGAGGAGATTCAATTTCCGGAGTGGTTAGCAAACCCTGTAATGGTGAAGAAGGCTAATGGAAAGTGGAGGATGTGTATAGACTTCACCGATCTGAATGATGCATGCCCCAAAGACTGTTTTCCGCTGCCTAGAATTGATACTTTGATTGATGCCACCGCTGGACATGAGATGCTGAGTTTCATGGATGGGTTTAGCGGATACAACCAGATCAAAATGCATAAGGATGACATTCCAAAGGTATCATTTATCACTGACTTTGGTGTTTATTGTTATCTTGTTATGGCGTTTGGTCTCAAGAATGCAGGAGCCACCTATCAAAGGTTGGTGAATAAAATTTTTAAGGATCTTATTGGGAAGACTATGGAAGTCTATGTTGATGACATGCTAGTCAAGAGTCTAGTAAAGACTGATCATATAACCCATTTGAGGGAAGCTTTTGAGGTCCTGAGGTACCACAAGATGATGTTGAATCCCACGAAGTGTGCTTTCGGAGTAGGATCTGGAAAATTCTTGGGATTGATGGTCTCAAAGAGGGGAATTGAGGCTAACCCCGATAAAATAAAGGCAATCATGGACATGGAACCCCCAAAAACTGTCAAGGATGTTCAGAAACTCACAGGAAGGGTTGCTGCGCTAGGACGATTCATCTCCAAGTCAGGAGACAAGTGCTTGTCATTCTTCAAGTCATTAAAGAACATTAAAGACTTTGTATGGAGTGAGGAAAATCAGAAGGCATTTGAAGAGTTAAAGAAGTATATGGGCCAGGCCCCGTTGTTGGCCAAGCCAGTTCTGGGTGAAGTTTTATTCTTGTACTTGGCTGTTTCAGAAAGCGCCTTGAGCGCGGTGTTGGTTAAGGAGGAACTGAAAGTCCAGAAACCCGTATACTATGTCAGCAAAATTTTGCATGGTGCTGAGTTGAATTATTCAGCCATTGAGAAATTCGCTTTAGCCTTGGTAATGGCTTCAAGAAAGCTGCGTCCTTATTTTCAAGCTCACCAAATTGAAGTGCTAACAAATCAGCCACTGAGAAATATCATTCACAGTCCCAAGGCAAGTGGGAGACTAATTAAGTGGGCAATAGAGTTGGGAGAGTTCGATCTCAAGTATAAGCCACGTATGGCCATAAAAGCCCAGGCACTAGCTGACTTCGTGGTGGAATGTACCATACCCAACCAAGAAGTCGGGGGGCAGGAAGATACCACACCTCAAGACAAGGGAGTCGACAATGGGGACAAGGAGAAAGAATATTGGGTTCTCTATTTTGATGGAGCATCAAAAACAAATTCCAGTGGAGCAGGGTTGGTTTTGCAAAGCCCTGATGGATTCTTAATTGAGTATGCCATGAAGCTAGACTTCCCAACCACAAACAATGAGGCAGAGTATGAAGCCCTGATTGCTGGCCTTGGTCTAGCTGGGACACTTAGAGTCAAAAACTTAAAGGTCCGTGGAGACTCGAAGTTGATCATATCCCAGGTAAAGGGAGAATTTGAAGCAAGGGATGATACGATGGCAAAGTATGTTCGCCTAGTAAGGGCTGTGATGACCCAATTTAATGAATGCCATGTTGAACACATTCCAAGGGAAGAAAATGCTAAAGCAGATGCGCTATCAAAGTTTGCTTCATCTGAGATTGAAGAAAGTTCAGGAAGTGTGTACTTCCGTGTTTTGAAGACACGAAGCATAGATGTTAAGCTTGTGGCTCCCGTAGGCTTGGGGACGTCATGGATTGATCCCATCAAGGCTCACATTCAGACCGGTTGGTTGCCAAGCGATACAATTGAGGCACGGAAGTTAACTGTTCGAGCACTAAGGTACTCTTTGATAGATGGGATTCTATATAAAAGATCTTTCGTGGTTCCTTACTTGAGGTGTCTCATGCCCGATGAGGCACGCTTAGCTCTTGAGGAAGTGCATGGAGGTATTTGTGGGCAACACTTGGGGGGCAGGGCCTTGGCTCATAAGATAACTCGTTTAGGCTTCTATTGGCCAGAAATGATGGCTGATGCCAAAGAATATGTAAAGAAGTGTGATCGTTGTCAGAAGCATGCACCAGTCGCCAGACAACCCCCCGAGATGCTGACCTCTATCAACTCACCTATTCCCTTTGCTATGTGGGGGATGGATATTCTAGGGCCTTTTCCTATGGCCACAGCACAAAGGAAGTTTCTGATTGTAGCCATTGATTATTTCACCAAGTGGATCGAAGCCAAACCTTTGGCCAAAATCACAACTAAGCAGGTTGCACAATTCCTGTGGGAAAACATTATGTGCCGATATGGAATTCCCCGTATCCTCGTCACTGACAATGGAACACAATTCAACAACGAAGAATTCAAGAAGTATTGCGAAGAAAATGAAATTGAGTTACGGTTCACCTCTGTGGCTCACCCGCAAGCCAATGGGCAAGCGGAGGTAGCAAATCGGATAATCCTGGATGGACTAAAGAAGAGGATCGAAAAGTCAAGAAATAACTGGGTGGATGAGATACTTCCCATATTGTGGGCCTATAGGACTACCTGTAGAGTCACGACAAATGCAACTCCTTTCATGTTGGCATATGGGGCGGAAGCAGTAGTTCCCGTGGAGATATCACATTCTTCTCCAAGGATTCAGGCTTTTGATGAAAAAGAAAATGAGGAAGGGCAGAAGTTAGCCCTGGATTTAATCGATGAAGTGCGAGATAAAGCACACGCAAAGATAGTAGAATATCAGAAAAAGGCTTCATTCTACTACAACCTAAGGGTTAAAGAGAGGTTTTTCAAACAAGGTGACCTAGTCTTGAGAAAAATAGAGGCTTCTGGTGTCGGACAGAAAGGAAAGCTTGCCCCAAATTGGGAAGGGCCGTATAGAGTCAAGAGCGTTCAGGGTAGATGAACCTACAAGCTGGAGACTATGGATGGTTTTGAAATCCCGAGAACCTGGCACGCACAAAACCTGAAGGTTTACTACGTGTGAGATGGTCGAAGTACGATTCTCACTCGTCAGGATGGCGAGTAGGTTGAAAAGCACCTTGAAGCTTTGCTTGCTTAGGATTTATATGTTTTAGTTTTATTACGAAATTTATTAAGACTTGTGTAAGGGACGAATCCCAGACAATTTTATGAAATTCATAAGTTCTTCAAAGTATGTTTGTGGCCTAACAAATAAAAATCAAATGCATGGATGCAAGCATAAAAGGTGATAAATGAAATAGATCTGATAGATGTTACAAAAGTTTGATAAATAAAGTCTCGAAAATAAAAAAAGCCACGCAGGGCTGAAAAAGCTCTAAGGAGCTGAAGTACCCTCGGCATCCATATCATCGTCCTCTCCACTCTCGCTGGATGTCTCTGTCGTCTCGGAGGAGGAGGAAGAGCTGTCGTCCTCAGCAGGTCTGGAAGAAGACTCGGGAGGAGGAAGGAGTGGATCCTGAGGAACATGGTCTGAGACAACTACTCGGGTACGAAACCTCTGTAGCAAAGCCTCGTCATCAGGACAGATATAGTCCGCCGGGTTAATATCAGGACAAGCCTCGTTCACGGTCCCAAGGGCCGTGTCCCAACCAGTCCTAAAAAACTCGGGAAAGACTGAATCATCTCTAATCCTCATAGACTGGGCAAACTCCTCCGAGTCCAGATAGTTGTCTATAGCCTTATCCTTATCCGCCCGAAGTACCACCAGCTCGGCGTTAGACTCTCCGAGTTCTTCCTCCTTGCGCTTGAGCTTCTTCTCCAGGGTAGCATACTTCTTCTGCTGCCTCCTGAGGGCATTATCGGCCTTATCAGAAGCCCGCTTCCATGATTCGGCTTGCCTCACAGCGCCTTGAAAGTAGGCGTTAGACTGAAACAAAACAATTAACAAAGTATAAGGCAAGAAAGTGCTACAAGAACGAGAAATAAGTTTAAAAAAGAGAAGGCATACCGAAGCCAGAGATTGGGCTCCCATGAGCTTAATCCTCTCAAGGTCAGGGGTGGCCACCACATCAGTAAAGTCCTTTGGAGTCACGCTATGGTAGGACCAATCCCAAGCATGCTTCGTGGAACCAACCACGGTATCCCCTCGGCGGAATCCCCAGAGAGGCTGAAAGGCGCCTGTAGCAGCAGCAGGGGCAGCAGCAGTGATAGGAGCATTATGGCCCTCAGCTCCTTCAGTTGAAGCCTCCCCCATAGGCTCCTTGTGCTTTCTCAAGAAGATAGGCTCTGTCGCCTTTCCTCGGGTGTCTAGGCCTGCTAACCGAGCTTTCTTCATCCTAGCTGTTTCCTCGACCAAGGGGACATTGTCCTCGTTAATCTCCTTAGCAGCTGAAACAAAGCAAAAGACAAAATAAGTGATGTTAATAATGCGTGAAATAAAGAAAAATTGAGAAGGGAAGAGAAATACCCTGTTGAGAAACAGAGGATAGTCCCACATGAATCAGGGAAAACTCTTCTAAAAGAGTCCAGCTGGTGGTGGAGCCATCATCCTGAGTGAGCCCATTGTAAATGATAGTTTCTTCAGGAGTTAAGTGAATGGATTTGAGGCTACCATCACTGACCTTCCCGAAGGAAGATCGAAAGAGCGTGCCCCAGTCGCCATTCTCCCAACGTAACCCAACGAAACTATTCCTCCAATTTGGATTATTATCAGGAATATAGGCGCTATTAAAGATATGTTTGCTTTTGGGCCTTTGTTTGACATAAACCCAGCCACAAATATTGGAAGAACTATTGTAACATTGAAAGACTTTCCTAAAAACGGCTACAGAAAGAGGAAAGCCCTCCCTAAGACAACAAACCATAAAACATAGAATATTCCTCCAGGCATTTGGAGGAAGCTGACACGGGTTGATTTGTAAGTCAGCCAAAAGATGAGGGATAAAAGGATGGAAAGGGAACCTAAGCCCAGCATTAAGGGCGTCGGTGTAGATGAAGAGAGTATCGGGCCTCCAGTGGCAAGTACGGTCACCACCAGAGACTGGAACTAGTCTAAAGGGGGGAGGGACGTTATAACGAGCATTTAGTTTATTGAAATCTATGTTATGCCAAGTATTACAGTGATTAAAGGAGTCGAGATGTGCAGTGGAAGGATATTCATCCCCCCTAGTATTAATCATATCAATTAAAGACATATATGAAGAGCGGATCTCGATATCCTTACCTCGTTTTGAAGCCGAGGCTATCTTGGCCGCCCTCTCGGAACTCTTGTCAGCCATCTAGTAAAGACTGGAAAAGACTTGGGAGGAAGAAGGAGTGGATTTGAGAGAGGAGAAGATTAGAAAGTTCGAGATGAAGAGAAATGAAATGAGAGGTGTGAAGAATCACACTCTCATCCCACCTATATATAGGAGAAATAAATGGATAATGGACCTTAAAAAGCCCATTTGGGCCCAAAAGTTGGAAGGTTCTGGAAGTTCCTGGAAAATTCAAGAGAATTCTAGTAAAAAATCAAAAGAAAAACTTGAGTTTTTTCAAGATTTTGGAAGAATCCAGAAAGATATTAGAAGAGTTTGGAATTTGGGCTTAGAAATGAGGCCCAATTCTAAAAAAAACTTGAAAAAATAAAGCCCAGCTAAGGGCCCAAGTGTTTAAAAAGCCCAGAAAAGGGCCCAGATATTTAAGGTTAACAGCCCATAACCCAAAATCCAGTCATAATGGGCCAAAAGAATGAAGGCCCAGCTAAGTGAAGGTGGCCCAAAAATAAAGTCCAGGGAGAAATGGATAAAAAGATCAGGAATATGACCCAATTCGACCAGGAATCATGGGGAAATCCTGGTCAAAATACAGGAGGTCGAAATTGCTTCGATCAAGGCACGAAATGGTACTTAAATCGGTCAAAATATTAATTCCTGACCGAAATGGTCAGAATTCTGATCGAGAATGAATAAAACAGAAGAACTTTCGACCAGAAAGCAAGGCAAGATCCTGGTCGAATGGATCCTGCCCGAAATTGCTTCGACCAAGGCATCAAATGATGGCTAATTCGGTCAAAAAGCAGGACTCCTGACCGAAAGGGACAAAAATCCTGGTCGAAAAATTTCTGGTCGAAAATTGTATAAAAAAAAAAAAAAAAAAAGGGGGGGGAATCCTGGCCGAAATTCGACCAGGACCTCTGCTCGAAGATTCCTGCTCGAAAATCCTTCGACCAGGGCTGAAAGAAGGTTAATTCGACCAGGATCCTGGTCGAATGGATTCCTGGTCGAAAAATTGCATAAAAAAAAAAAGTAAGAAAAAGGGAAGAAAAAGCCTGGAAAATTACAAAAAATAATAATAAGGAAATTCCTTAAATAATTTCTGAAAAATGTTAATATTTTCAGAAATAAGGAATAAATCCAGAAAATTAAGGATAAATCCCAGAAATTAGGGAAAAAATCCAGAAAAATAAGGAAATTCCTTAAATTCCTTAAATAATTTCTGAAAAATGTTAATATTTTCAGAAAATTAAGGAAAAATCCAGAAAATTAGGATAAATCCCAGAAATTAAGGGAAAAATCCAGAAATTAAGGATAAATCCAGAAAATTAGGGAAAAAATCCAGAAATTAAGGATAAATCCCAGAAAATTGAGGGAAAAATCCAGAAATTAAGGATAAATCCCAGAAAATTAAGGGAAAAATCCAGAAATTAAGGGAAAAATCCAGAAATTAAGGATAAATCCCAGAAAAATAAGGAAAAATCCCAGAAAAATTAGGGAAAATCCCAGAAAAATTAGGGAAAATTCCAGAAATTAGGGAAAAATCCCGGAAATAAGGGAAAAATTCCTGGAAATCAAAATAATTCCTAAATAAAAGGAAAAATTCGTTGTAAATGTGTAGGTCGCTCCACACTTTACGGAAAAACGAAACCCTGTAAGGGAACAAATAGACTTAACTTCTGCGAAACCTATTCAATGTTTCCCAAAAGTTGGGGGGCAAATGATAGGGATAAATAAATTATGATTGTATAATTACATACTGCATTAATTGTACAAGCTGTGGGCTACTAGGCCCAATAAAAAGATATATGAAACTCAGACCAGAAAGGTTAAGCCTGATGGACCAGATCAGGCCTGATGGAATAAAAAAGGCCCAAAAGCCCTAATTATTAATTAATTTCGTAATTAATTAATAAGGGAAAAATCAGCTATTGAGAAGAGTCCCGATAAGGATATAGATCCTTATAGATTAGCCTCAAGGGGACCTAAAAGGATAAGGGATCAGCTTCCTACTTCCTAGGACTCCTAAGTCTATCCTAATTCAGAGGCTTGTCCACCAAGTCTCCTATACCAAGTCCAATTCAAGGACTCCCACATCTATATAAGGGGCCTCACCCCATAAATCAGAACTACGTTTTTTGACTTGATCCTTGGCAATCAGCAAGGTACGTAGGCATCTTGTTAAGGCAGATTGAGTCACGAAACACAAGAGCAGTCAAATCGAGCCTTGGAGCTCACGTTCCTTAATATTAAATACAGCAATTATATATAGTAGTTTTAATCCATAACACTAGCTTCATCTTTAGATTTAAGAAAATATGTCCAAGAGAACTTTGAGAAATCATCCACAATCACTAGACAATATATTTTCTTTGAGATTGACAAGACATTGACTGGTCCAAACAAATCCATGTGCAATAGTTGCAGTGGTTCTTCAATTATAGATTCAAGCTTCTTTTTGAATGATTCCTTGATCTTCTTTCCCTTCTGACAGGCATCACACAATCCATCCTTTGAGAACTCAACTTGAGGAATGTCTCTTACTAGGTCTTTCTTGACTAATTCATTCATAGTTTTGAAGTTCAAATATGACAGCTTCTTGTACCACATCCAACTTTTGTTATTCCCAAACAATCTAATCAAGAATTACAGAAGGGGGTTGAATGTAATTCTGGCTTCTTTTTTATTTTAAGAATGATTCTTCTACCAATAAATAATTGTATTTGATTTGCAATGGTGCGGAATAAGAATATAATAGAAATTAAATCACAAAGCAATTAAATTCAAGTATTTAAAAATTTCTGGTGGATTGAACTTTTCCACGAGAGATATATATATTAAGTAGAGAACTCTGTGATACAAATAGTACACAGCTGCTTACAAGTTGAACAACAAGAACTTCAGAGAAATTTTTTACATATTTTGCTTTATCTATTTCTCTAGTTTTTGCTTACTAACTTGGATGTTATTCAACTTGCTACTCTTGGTTTATATATCACCAAGTTACATGATAAAAAGACAAGATAATAAGACAAACTATATCTAGTCTAATTTGATGCTGCTACACTTCTCTTTCCATCATATTTGAATATCATCTGTTTAGCATGGAAATAGAAATGCTTCTTCGTTCTCTAAATCCTTCAAACAGGATGCCACATTCCATTTGCATACAATCAACGCATGTGACTGTCAAGTCACTATCAACTGCTCTTTTTGAATTTGAACATCCGTTGAAACTCAGATTAATCATCCGTTGGAACTTTGTATGATCATCTGTTGGAACTTAGATTGATCATCCGCTGGAACTTAGATTGATCATCCGTCGAGATTTATGTTGATTATCCGTTGAAGCTTTGTGAATCATCCGTTGAAACTGTTTTCTTGGCAGTTAACTCTATTTCATTTATACAAGATTACAGGGCATCTAATATTTACAATTCACCATCATATCTTGCATATCAATCTATTAGTCAACATGACTTAAACATTCTACAAACCTAGTTCACTAAGCTATCCAAGTATGCAGAAATGTGCTACTAGTCTTATTGTACATAAGCTACTCTTTCAACGGATATTGAAATGATAGCAGAATCAAAAGCATAGCCTATGGAATCTAACATAGAAGATACATCTTTATCAGTGTGTGGTATCATGGCATTATTCTCAGGCAACTTAAAGCAAGACTGTATATCATCACAGTTAATGCAATAATCCTTACCTTTGAGAGAGAAGACAATAGTCATATCTGTGGAGTTGAACTCTGCAGTTGTCCAAATCTCCTCAATCACCTCACAATAGATGGTTGGGGCTTCCAGCATTGCATAGCTTAGTTTGCAGTTTTTGATGAAGTCCATCATCTTGTGATAATCAGAATGGGCTTCATTCTTTTCAACCAAGGCTACGAAATTATTCTTTTCATAAACAAATCCAGATTGAGACATAATTTTGACTACTGGTGTCATTGTTGTGAGTAAAGATTGCAGAGAAAAACTTGAGAATTTTGGGAGAGAAGGAGAATAAAAATTGCACGAAAGCGTAAAGTGAAAAATAAGAATTCAATGGGCTTTTATACTTTCTTGAATTAAAACGTAAATAAAATGATTAAATGATACTTTTAAATAAATTACAGCCGTTTAAGAATAAAGAGAACTATAGAAATTCTGAAAACTGCCTTTAATACAAATACATACAACAGTGTATATCTGTATCAACGGTTAGGTAAAAGAATCAACGGTTGTGACTCACTTAAAGTAACTGATGTGACACTTCAACGGATAAGGTAAATAGTTATCCGTTGATGATCAACACTATTTTATCCGTTGAGGGATAAAATTACCAGAAATGTATTTGTCTTTCAACGGATAATGAACATCCGTTGATAGAACAATTTTGGCTTTCAACGGATAAGGAATATCTGTTGATAGAATAAGTCTTACTTAAAGCCAACTTTGTTCTTGCAGCAAATTCATTTCAGGCTTCAAGGCAGATTAAATAGAGGACATAAATTTATGAATAATTAAGCATACCTAGCTCACTTACTAATCTTGTGAATGTTGATTCATCAAGTGGCTTGGTAAATATGTCTGCAATCTGCTTTTCACTTGGAATAAAATGAAGTTCCACTGTACCTTTCATCACATGTTCCCTAATGAAGTGGTACTTGATGTCAATGTGCTTGGTTCTTGAGTGCTGCACTGGATTTTCAGTAATGGCAATGGCACTTGTGTTGTCACGGAATATAGGAATTTTGTCAACAGTTAGTCCATAGTCAAATAGTTGATTCCTCATCCATAGTATCTGTGCACAACAACTACCAGCAGCAATGTACTCAGCTTCAGCTGTTGATGTAGAAACAGAATTTTGCTTCTTGATGAACCATGACACAAGCTTGTCCCCTAGAAATTGACAGGTGCCAGTTGTGCTTTTCCTGTCTATTTTGCAGCCTGCATAATCTGCATCTGAGTAGCCAATTAGATCAAAACCAGACTCTCTAGGGTACCAAATTCCTAGATTTGGAGTCCCTTTGAGATATCTGAAGATTCTTTTAATAGCCACTAAGTGAGATTCTTTAGGGTCATCTTGAAATCTAGCACAGAGACATGTAGAAAACATTATATCAGGTCTACTAGCAGTTAAATATAAAAGTGAGCCAACCATGCCTCTATAACTTGAAATGTCCACAGACTTTTCAGCCTTGTTTAATTCAAGCTTGGTGGCAGTGGCCATGGGAGTTTTTACAGATGAACAGTCCATTAAGTCAAACTTCTTTAAAAGATCATAAATATATTTAGTTTGACTAATGAAAATTCCACCACTAACTTGTTTAACTTGTAAACCAAGAAAATAAGTTAGCTCTCCCATCATGCTCATTTCATATTTACTTTGCATTAACTTAGCAAACTTTTTACAAAGCTTATCATCTGTAGATCCAAATATAATATCATTTACATAAATTTGAACAAGTATAGTAGAGCCATTAACATTTCTAAAGAAAAGAGTTTTGTCAACAGTACCTCTTGTGAAGTGATTATCTAGAAGAAATTTTGACAAAGTCTCATACCAGGCTCTAGGTGCTTGCTTTAGTCCATAGAGTGCTTTCAACAGATAATACACATAGTCTGGAAAGTTTGGATCTTCAAATCCTGAAGGTTGGCTTACATAAACTTCTTCCTCCAATTCCCCATTTAGAAATGCACTCTTGACATCCATTTGATAGACTTTGAAATTGGCATGGGCTGCATAGGCTAGAAAGATTCTGATGGCTTCAAGTCTGGCAACTGGAGCAAATGTTTCATCAAAATATATTCCCTCTTGTTGAGAATAGCCTTTAGCAACCAATCTGGCTTTATTCCTTATGACAATGCCATTTTCATCCATCTTGTTTCTGAATACCTATTTTGTGTCAATAGAACTCTTGTTCTTTGGCTTGGGTACCAGCTTCCATACTTTGTTCGTCTCAAATTGGTTTAGCTCCTCTTGCATTGCTAAAATCCAATCTGGATCCAATAGATCTTCTTCCACTCTCTTAGGTTCCTCCTGTGATAGAAAGCTACTATACAGACATTCATCTTGAGTAGCCCTTCTAGTTTGCACTTTAGATGTAGCATCACCAATGATCAGTTCAAAAGGGTAATTATTGGTCCATTTCCTTTGAGGTGATAGATTAGCTCTAGATGAGGTTGCCTCAGTATTGTCATGATGTGAGATAGAATGTTGATTGGTTGAAACTCCCCCTGAGTTGCTGATCCTTTGAAAGGAATTGGGAGCTCTATCAACTGATGAAGTGAATTGATTATCCGTTGACAGACTGTGATCAACGGATGCTTCATTATGAACTTCAACGGATGATGCACTTTGTCTTTCAACGGATGCTGCATTGTTTCTTTCAACGGAAGCTGATTATGACTTTCAACGGATGAAGCATTCTGTGCATTATCCAAAGGCAGATTTTGAATTCTTCTTGAGATGCCTTCTTCATCATTCTCATCTTCACTATCATCACAATATATCTCAATATTGTCAAATTTGAGTCCTTCATGATGTCCCTCATCTGTTAGTCCATCAATCTTTTTATCATCAAACACAACATGCACAAATTCCATGACAATGTTGGTTCTTAGATTGTAGACCCTATATGATTTTCCAGCGGAATAACCAATAAATATTCCTTCATCAGCCTTTGCATCAAATTTCCCTTAGTGATCAGATTGATTCCTTAAGATGTAACATTTGCAACCAAAGATATGCAGAAAGTTTAAAGTTGGTTTTCTTCTCTTGAATAATTGATAGGGAGTCATGCCTTTTGCCTGATTGATTAAAGAAATATTCTGAGTGTAACATGCACAGTTAACAGCCTCAACCCAAAAGTAAGTTGGGAGTTTTGACTCTTCAAGCATTGTCCTTGCAGCTTCAATTAGTGATCTGTTCTTCCTTTCCACCATACCATTTTGTTGTGGGGTCCTTGGAGCTGAGAACTCATGCATGATCCCATTTTCTTCACAGAACAGCTTCATGGTTGAATTCTTGAACTCAGTTCCATTGTCACTCCTAATATTCTTTACTTTGAAATCAGGATTATTGTTGACTTGCTTGATATGATTGATAATGATTTCACTAGCTTCATCCTTTGATCCAAGAAAATAAACCCATGAAAACTTTGAGAAATCATCTACAATCACTAGGCAATATCTTTTCCTTGAAATTGACAATATATTGACTGGTCCAAAGAGATCCATGTGTAGCAGTTGTAATGGTTCATCAATTGCAGATTCAAGCTTCTTACTGAATGATACTTTCTTTTGCTTTCCTTTCTGACAAGCATCACACAGTCCATCCCTTGTGAATTCTACTAGAGGCATTCCTCTAACTAAGTCCTTTTTGACTAGATAATTCATTGTCTTGAAATTCAAATGGGACAGCTTCTTGTGCCATAGCCAACTTTCAACTGAGCTTGCTTTGCTGAGAAGACAAGTAATAGATTCAGCATCTGTAGAGTTGATGTCAGCTAAGTACACATTCCCTTTTCTAACTCCAGTTATAACCACTTTATTGTCCTTCTTACTTGTGATAATACAGGCTTCAGAATTGAAGGAAACAGTATTCGCTATGTCACATAGTTGATTGATGCTCAATAAGTTGTGTTTGAGACCATCAACCAATGCAACTTCATCAATGATGACATTTTCTTTTGAAATCAAGCCATATCCCATAGTGAATCCTTTGCTGTCATCTCCAAAGGTTATGCTAGGGCCAGCTCTCTCCTTAAACTCTGTGAGCAGGGTGAAATCTCCTGTCATGTGTCTTGAACAGCCACTGTCCAAGTACCATAGATTCCTTCTTTTTCCCTGCACACAACAAAATCAATCAAGTTGATTTTGGTACCCAACTTTCCTTGGGTCCAGCCTTGTTAGTCTTTTTCCTAGACTTCATTCCTCCTACATCTTTTGACTTAGGTAACTTTGGGTCAACCTTGATCTCAGATGTGGTTGGTTGAAGTGTAGGGTTAGTCACAGAATCATTTAGCACATTTGATTGAATTTGATAAGGCATAGATTGTGCAAACATGTTATTCCACATAGGCATATTGTATGGCATTTGAGGCATACTAAATGCAGTAAAATAAGGATTATTAATATATGGCATGTTTGCAAAATGTGCATGGGGATTCTGATGAGACATAACAGGCATAACATGCAGATGTGACATAGACATGTTAGGCATGGAGGGATTTGAAGGCATGGGAGCATTTTTAACAGTTTTGCAATTATCAGATAGGTGATTAACACTTTTACAATGCACGCAGCTTTTTCTAGGAGCATACCTATCATGGGTGTAATTGTTATGTTTATTAATCCCTACCTTCCCATTTCTTTTAGATTTTCTTTTAGTTTCCTTCTTATCCTCAACCAACTTAAGCCTATTTTTCAGCTGATCTAAAGTCATGTGTCCTATATTCACCTTACTGGCATCTTTGGATGTGCTAGCTCCTTCTTTGACAAAGTTCTTGAGAGTTGAACCATCCTTCTTATTGAGATTTTTATTTTTGAAATTACTTGCCTGTTTTAATTGATGAGCCTTCAACGGATGCTCCTTTTCTTCCTTCAACGGATAACTTTCATCATTCGTTGATTCCACATCCGTTGACAATCTATCAATTAATTCCAACTCCTTTTTGTTTTTCTTCCAGGCATCCTCACAGAATGATTCAATTCCCTGAACCTTGGCAATCTGAACACTAACATCCCTAAATGTTTTCCAGGCCTTGATTACCTCTTGCTCACTTTCTAACTGTTTAGAAAGAATTTCTACTTTCTTAACAGCTTCTTCTAGTTCACTCTCAACAGTCAAGCATTTAAGTTTAATCTTTTCAAGCTCAATTACTTGATCCTCTAACACAGCATTCCTATCACTTAAAAACACATTATTCTCTTTGATCCTAGTGTTTTTTTTAGCTAGTGATTTAAGGGAAACACGCAAATGATATAATTCATTGGACATATCATTTATGGCTTCATTGAATTCATTTTTAGAAAGCTGAGAGAGATCAGTAGTAATTACCTGGTTGCTTGATGAACTAGTTTCATTTTCATCAGAATTAGCCATCAGGGCTAGGTTGACATATTCCATATCATCATCTTCATTGACTCCATCTGCTGCCCAATCATCTTGAGTGAGAAAAGCTCTTTCCTTTTGTTTGAGCAAATCAAAATACTTCTTTTTGTAATCAACTTGCTCGAATTTCTTCTTATCAGAGGTTGGCTTCCTACACTCACTTGCAAAGTGTCCACTAATGCCACAGTTATAACATTTGAACTTGGATTTGTCCACCATGTTTTTGTTTGGCTTAGTGAATTTTGTATTTTTCCTGAACTTCATTTTTGCAAACCTCCTGGACAGAAAAGCCAGATGTTCATCAACATCATCAGAGTCATCCTGACTGGAATTGTTTTCATCCTCAGCTACTTGCTCTTTACCCTTGCTTGATTCTGATTTGCTTGTGCCAATTTTGAGACTTGGCATTGTCTTCTCCTCATTCCTAATTTCAACCTTCTCACTGTCAGCTACAAGTGCAACTGATCCTCCTTTTCTCTTCCCCTTTTCCAACAGCTCATCTTGCTCCATCTCAAGTTCATATGTCTTCAAAATTCCATATAATCTTTCAATTGTGAAGTCCTTATAATCTTGAGAATTTCTTAGAGAAACAGTCATAGGCTTCCATTCCTTTGGTAGAGACCTTAGAAATTTTAAATTGGAGTCCTTAACTTGGTACACTCTGCCATACAGCTTCAATCCATTCAATAGTTTCTGAAATCTGTTGAAGGTATCATTCAATGATTCTCCTTCTTCAAAATTAAAATATTCATACTGTTGAATGACAAGCTGCATTTTGTTTTCTCTAACTTGCTCAGTGCCTTCACAGATAAGCTGCACAGTATCCCAAATTTCCTTAGCAGTTTGGCTGTTAATGACATTGTCAAACATATCTGATCTAGGCCATTAAACAGAATGTTCATGGCTTTCTTGTCCTTGTGAACCTCTACAATATCTTCAACAGTCCATTCTGCTTTTGGCTTGGGAATCGACTGTCCAACAGCAACTGTTGCAGTAGCAGCTGTGGCCACCTTGTGAGGGATGTGAGGACCATTTTCAATGCAGTTGATGTAGCTTTCATCTTGAGAGAGAAGATGTAAATGCATCTTCACTTTCCAGTGATGATAGTTATCTCTTTCCAAGATTGGAATCTTTACACCAATATCCTTCTTACTCATGATGTTAGCGGAATAGATCTTTAAACTCTTTGTATGTTAAGAGCTTGCTCTGATACCAATTGTTATTCCCAGTGGACTAACAATGAGATTTACAGAAGGGGGGTTGAATGTAAATCTCAAAACTTTTTCAAGTTTTGAGTAGTTTCTAAGGCTAAGTGTTTTAGTGAGCAAATGTGTGTGAATGGCTTGAAGCTAATACAGACAGATATATATTCAAACATAAATGTAGAGAACACAAAGAACTTAAAAACTTTTCTGGTGGATTTGTTGTTCCACCAGAGATGTGTTATTTCAGAAAAACTGTGATTCAAAGAATTAAATCACAGTTGCTTCCTAGTATAAACTAGATGATTTTCTCTCTGGATTTTTCTAAACAGCTCTGGAAAATTCACATCTAATTACTAGCTGTTACTTGGTTTATATATATCACCAAGTTTACAAGTGAAGACAAAACTGTAAAATACAATTAAAAAGGCTCTTCACATGTTTCTTCTTCATTTCTCTATCCAATGCAATTTAGGCTTAGCTGTTAATCTTTGAATACTTCCTTGTTTGCACCAGAATGGAAATGCTGCATTTTTTTTATTCTTCCTAGAGGCTTCCACATTCCAGTTTGTCTCTGTCAACCCATGTGCCTCTGTCAGCTTATGAATTGTCACTATCAACTGCTAATGAACTAAGCATCCGTTGAAGCTTTCATCCGTTGATGCCTTATCCGTTGAGGCTTTATCCGTTGAAGCTTTATCCGTTGATGCATTAGCAGTTGAAGTCTTTATCCCTTGAAGCACTTATCTGTTGATGGATATTATCCGTTGAAGCTTTAGAGACATCCGTTGAAGCTTTATTTCTTATCCGTTGAAGGTCTTCAATATCAGTTGATACTTCTTCACTAATACAAAATTACAAGGCATGAAATATTTACAATTAGCCCTCCTATTTGCATATCCACTAGTAGTCAAAATGACTGATAATTTCCTACAATATCTAGGAATTACAACTTGAATCCAGAGAATGAAATGTGCTACAATACTAAACTTATTGCTAAGTAAAGCTACTCCTTCAACGGATAGCCAAGATGGTCTTATCCGTTGAGGCTACAAACACTAGATTTCTACTTAAGTGTTTTGTTTAACTTATCATCAAACTAATACACATATTCCTAACAACGGGGCATTCAACTCCAGCAAAACTATATATTGGCATATCAGTTGGGGTTAATTGTGAATCATTGTAACCCATCCTTATAAAGTTATTATAGAGTAAGATGTCCACTAAAGCTCCATTTTCTACAAGGACTCTTTTCACTGGGTTGTTCCCTATTATCGGTGTTATGACCAGAGGATCGTCATTAGGAAATTTGACACCCTCTAAATCAAAATCATCGAATGTCATTGTTACTCCTGTCCTGGCCCTCTTTGGGGCTTCTTCGACAATATGCATAATTTCTCTGGTATATGCTTTCCTCGAATTTTTAGATAAACCATCAATAGTTGGTCCTCCAAAGATCGTATTTATCACTGGCCCTCAGGGTTGTGGTCCTCCAAATATTGCGTTTATCACCGTTCCCCTGGGTTGGGGATTTCACCCCTGATCATCAGGATCCCTTTTGCGATCATCAAAGTTTCTTCTTTATTTCTTATCTCCTGCATCTCCAGTATACTTGCTCATCCTTCCTTTTCGAGTGATGAACTCTATTTCATCTTTCAATTGTCTACACTCATTGGTGTCATGACCAGAATCCTTATAAAATCTGCAATATTTACGTTCATATAGATTGGTAGGATCATGTTTCAGGGGCTTAGGCCAACGAACATTTCTATCTTTCTCGATTTCCATCAAGATCTGACTCCTAGGAGCGTTCAACTTAGCATATTAAGTGAACTTTTGTCCAGGTCCTCCTTTATTCGGGGTTGAATCAGTGTTTTGCTCAGTTCTAGGATACTTGTCCTTAGCAATATATTCCAGATCAGTCTTTCGCTTCTTGCCACCAGCATGCTCGTTATTCACTACCGTATTCCTCATGCTTTCCTCCACTTTGATGTACTTCCCGGCTCTGTCTTGGAGCTGTAACATGCTTTCACGGGGGCGCTTGGCTAACGACATCTTGAATAACTCATCCCTAGTTCCCTGTTGCAGTGCTATCATGGCTACCTTGTCATCAAGGTCTGGGACCTTTAAAGCTTCCTTGGTGAAACAGTTCAGATAGTCTCTCAAGGACTATTTTGCTCCCTGCACATTTCTCATGAGGGATGCTGAAATTTTCTCGTGCACTCTCCCACTGATGAATTGCTTGATAAAAGCTTGACTTAGATCTCTAAAGGACCCAATAGAATTTGGAGGCAAACGGCTATACCATCTTTGAGCCATTCCCGACAGGGTTTGAGGAAAGGCCTGACACTTAATAGCGTCATTCACGGGCTGCAGCAACAGTGCATTAGAGAATGTCCTGACATGATTAGCGGGATCTCCAGTGCCATCATAAGCTTTGATGGTGGGCATCTTAAATATCCTTGAGATGTGGGCGCTCATTATCTCTTCAGTGAATGGTGGAGTTGGATCATCGAGATCTCATAGGGGAAGAAGATCACTTGAATCAGCCCTTGGGACAACAGTCCTTCTTTGTAGCGGACCATCCAGGTCTATGATTGGAGGAGGATTTCTCCTCTTTGGAGGTAGTGGGGGTCTAAAAGACAGGTGCGCCTCTAGGTCATGCTTCAGTCTTTGGATCTCAGCTTCATAAGCCCTGATCCTCTCATGCACTTCTTTGGGATTCATCCCTCAGGTGCTTCTGGGGCGTTGATTAGCATCAAGCATTGGTTCTTTACCAGTATGCCTCCTCCTTTGAGCCACATCATCATCCGAAGATTCAGAGTCTCTCTCAGTGTAAGGTCCAGAGAACTCTTGGTCCTCCAGAATGGGATCCAAGCCACGTATATATAGAGGGGTGTCAGCCCGTATGCTTCACTCCTATTAGCATGTCCACTTCCTCCAACCTCGGGGTATAAGGGCATCCCATAAGGAGGGTTAGTGGTCACAATAGTGGAATACTCATACCCAACAGGTCGAGAATTCACAGGTGCATGTAGTTGCTGAAGTTGGGAATTTGTCCGTTGAGGAGCCGGGGGATTTGTCCCTTGTGGCTGAGGCTTAGTTGCCCCTATCTGGGTTCCTCCTTGGGTGGTGGCATAGGTCGAATGCGGGGGTATCTCCATCGTTGACGAAATCATTTGGGTCGTCCCGGTTGGGGTTCCTTCGAGGGAGTTGCTCCCGCTCCGTGTTCTCACCATGGTTATTGTTATGCTTTCCCATAAACGGCGCCAAAATGTTATGGATAAAAACTTAGGTTTGTGAGCTCCGAGGCTCAATTTGACTACTCTTGTATTTCGTGACTCAATTTGCCTTAACAAGATGCCTACGTACCTTGTTGTATGCCAAGGATCAAGTTAAAAAATGTAGTTCTGATTTGTGGTGTGAAACCCCTTATATATGCATGGGATGCCTTCGAATTAGGTTAGGGTTAGGAGACTTGGTGGACAAGTCTCAGAATTAGGATGGACTTTGGAGTCCTATAATGTAGGAAGTTGATTCCTTATCCTATGAGATTTCTTGGAGGCCAATCTCCAAGAAAATGTGTCTTTATTAGACTTAACTGATCAGTTGATTTATCCCTTATTAATTAATTACGAAATTAATTATTATTCAGGGCTATTGGGCCTTTTTTGTTCCATCAGGCCTGATCAATGTGTTAACCTTCTTGGGCCTAATCAATGTGTTAACCTTCTTAGTTTGAATGTCATGCATATGGCCTTCTTTAATGGGCCTTGCAGTCCTAGATATAATTAATGCAATATTAATGATGTAATTAAGGTATATTTATCCTCTATCAACAACCTGTTCCTGCTACTTATCATCCTAACAAC
The DNA here is from genome assembly GCF_009905375.1 of Apium graveolens. NCBI lineage: Eukaryota > Viridiplantae > Streptophyta > Magnoliopsida > Apiales > Apiaceae > Apium > Apium graveolens. Next base: position 61,260,160 of record NC_133648.1, on the reverse strand, counting down.
CACAACCATCCTAACTTCAGCAGGAGCAATAATCAGGGTGGTATGCAACAACCACAACAGTCTTATACATAGTTTGAAAACAAGCCTTTCAATCCTTCTGGTTTTTAACAACAATATGCACCAAGGCAACAATTTTAGCCACGGGGAGTATAACAACAATCTCATGGAGGTGTCGGTCAATCTTCTAATGAAAAATCTGAATTGGAGGAGTTGAGGCTTATGTGCAAAAGTCAAGCGATTTCTATCAAGACTTTGGAGAATCAAATAGGGCAGATTGTTAATGCTCTATTGAACCGGCCTTAAGGAACTCTTCCAAGTGACACAAAGGCTAATCCAGGCAAGAGAGAAGTCACAAAATAGCTTAAAGAAATAACCCTGAGGTCTGGAAAGGTCGCAAGCTCCCAAAATCATCAAAATGAAGAATCTGAAGTTTCTTCCAGAATGCAGGCACGCCCGCGCCCTCTCAAACTTCAGAAAGTGAAATTTTGGCTGATTCTGCTGAGAAAAAGGATGGAGAAGCTAAACTGAAGAAGAATGTCATTGAAAAAACTCCTCCGGAGTAGAATATAGGAGTCAAACAAGTCTATCCGCCACCTTCATATCCTAAAAGACTTCAGAAGCAGAAGTTCAACAAGCAATCTGCTAAGTTTTTGGAGCTTTTCAAGAAGTTGCACATTAACATACCTTTTGCGGAAGCTCTAGAACAGATTCCGAGCTATGTTAAGTTCATGAAGGATATTCAATGTCGGAAGCTAAAACTTATCCATGAGGTGTAGTGGAGGATATCTTGGTTAAGGTGGATAAACTCATCTTCCCTGCTGATTTTATCATTCTGAACTTCGAGGAAGATAAGAAGATTCCCATTATCTTGGGGAGACCATTCTTAGCTACAGGTCGAACTTTGATCGATATGCAAAAGGGGGAGATTACAATGAGAGTTCAGGGTCAGGACGTGACTTTCGATGTCTTGAATGCAATGAAATTCCCTACTGATGAAGAAGAATGCTTAAAGGTAGAGTTGGTCGACTCTATAGTGACTTCGGAGCTTGATCAAATGCTAAGGATTGATGCCTTAGAGAAAGCCTTAACAGGGGAATCTGATAGTAAAGATGAAGAAGGCGCAGAACAACTTCAGTATTTGAATGCTTCTCCATGGAAAAGGAGATTGGATTTGCCATTCGAGCCTCCTGGTTTATCAGAGCTGAAAAATTCTCAGGAGCGTCTTAAGACATCTATTGAGGAAGCTCCCACACCCGAGCTAAAACCAATTCCTGATCACTTAAGGTATGTTTTTTAGGCGATGCATCTACTTTGCCTGTTATTATTGCATCTGGCCTTTCAGGTAGTGACGAAGACAAGCTCTTGAGAATTCTGAGAGAGTTTAAATCAACAATTGGATGGTCTATAGCAGATATCAAGGGACTCAACCCTTCTTATTGCATGCATAAAATTCTGCTTGAGGAAGGAAGGAAGCCAACAGTTGAACAACATAGAATACTCAATCCTATCATGAAAGAGGTTGTGAAGAATGAAATTCTTAAATGGATGGATGCAGGGATCATCAATCCTATTTCTGACAGTTCATGGGTGAGCCCGATATAATGTATGCCTAAGAAATGAGGCATTACAGTTGTTACTAATGAAAAGAACGAGCTCATTCCTACTCGGATAGACAAAGGGTGAAAAGTATGTATGGACTATCAAAAAATGAATAAAGCCATCAGGAAGGATCACTTCCCTCTTCCATTCATTGATCAAATGCTTGATAAGTTGGCTGGTCATGAGTATTATTGTCTTCTGGATGGGTATTCGGGCTATAATCAGATTTGTATTGCCCCAGAAGATCAAGAGAAGACCACTTTTACTTGTCCTTTTGGCACTTTCGCGTTCCGTCGAGTCCTTTCGGGCTTTGTGGTGCACCTGCTACTTTTTAGAGATGCATGATGGCCATAATCTCTGATATGATTGGCACTAATGTGAAGGTGTTCATGGATGACTTCTTTGTGTTCGGGAGTTCGTATGACGAGTGCTTGCATAATCTTAGCTTGATGCTGAAAAAATGTGTTGAGACCAATCTAGTACTCAACTGGGAAAAATGTCACTTTATGGTGCAAGAGGGTATCATTCTTGGGAACAAGGTGTCTATCAAGGGGCTTGAAGTGGATAAGTCCAAGGTGGGGTTATTGAAAATCTTCTTCCAACAATATCAGTTAAGGGAGTCCGCAGTTTTCTTGGTCATGCGGGTTTCTATCGACGATTCATCAAAGACTTCTCCAAAATCTCTAAATCCTTGTGCAATCTGTTAGAGAAGGATGTTCCTTGTAATAACCCCAATTTTTGGAAAAATTTTGAAACCCTTATGAATAGTGTTTTTGCTGAATGAGAAAACTTTTCATGCCACACTATGTAGGGGTTCTGTTATTGATCTTTTGGGATATTATTAGTACTCTATGTGGTATATAAGTGTATGTAAAGATCGTCAGAATCCAATTCCGAACACTTTGATTTTTCCCGGAAATCCACTAGATACGGAAAGAATAAGTATAAGGTAACAGGATAAAAAGGATTTAAATTAAAGGATTATAAGAGAGGATCATAAAAGGATTATAATGTATTAATAAAGGTTAAGGAAACCCAAGTAATAAGATCCCGGGTATGATCCCTCAAACGATAAACGAAAACGAAAGTTAAGCGAACCGTATAACAGATCAGCGGTCATTAGGAAAATAATTAGGAAGTTAATCAAAGAGATTAGAGGGGATGATGTCATCCAACCAATGAGAAGAGGACAAAGAGGGGAGGATGACATCACATGATGACATAAGCATGACATAGTGAGGAAGGAGATGTGGTTGGTTGATAACCACACAAAGTCAAGGGTAGAAAGGTAATTACCCAAAAACAAATAAAAAACAACCAACCAAAGAATCAAATCAAAGCAAAAACACAAAAATCTCTCTTTCTTCCAAGCTTGCTCTCGACTTTTCTTCTTTTTCAAAGAAGCAATTTCCAAAAATCAAGTTCCAAGCATTGTTAAATCACAAGGTAATTATCTAAGGTTCCTTGTACATAGATATGGATATCCTATAAGTTTAAGCTCCTAATTCCTTCACAATCTCTTCCAATAAATCAAGGAAGAAGATGGTGAATAGTAACCTTCAAGAAATAACTTTAGTTTTCTTGAATTTTTATGAAAGTTTAAGGTTATACAAGCAAGGATCAAGGTTCTTTAGGCATTCAAAGCTCTTGTGTTGTGTTAAGAAGCTTCAAGGAAGGTATAATCTCTTAACCAAGCTTTGTTATTGAATGTTAAGAGCATAATATGAGTATTCTAGTTCATGAGAGGCTTGATGGTTGTGTATGTAGAGATTAGTTGGTTTTGGGATGTTTTTGGAGTTGTAAATCTTGGTTGTTGATTAATGAACTTAAGTGTAGTTTAAATTCATGATAAAGAGTAGTATAAATTGTTAATGTTGAGTTGTTGGGGCTGTTATGATAAAGTATGGATGGAGTTTTGATTGGGTTGTGATTGTGGGTTGATTGTGAGATTATTTGGAGTGGTTTAAAATTGGGTAATCGCGTAAACATAGCCGTCGTAATGCCCGATTTACCGTAGACTGTTTTTGTTCTTAACATCAGAACCCTTGAACTCACTGCTAGGTTTTGACCATTTCCATGTTTAGATAGTTCATGTTACGAGCTTCGTTTTGATATGTGGTTCGTTTGATTCCGATGAACGGTTTAGGAGAAACGGCCGTTTTAAGTAACGACGTTTCGCGAACAAAACATTACCCCTCGCCTTACTTTGAAACATAGGTTAAAGACCAAAAAAGGTTAATTAGTGTATGAAACAATTATGGTAAGAGTGTTAGGCAGTTGGTAAGACACTCGTGAAGGAATCGCCTTAAAACTCGTAATGGTTAAATTATTAAAAATGGTGGAGCCGAGGGTACTCGAGTAACTTAAGAGAATCAGTAAGCGCAAAACAAGCGTTAGAGTCTAAGTTAGTTAAAGTATAGATTTACAAGTGACTTTGGTTTAATTCCAACTCACATGTTGTTTATAGGTTACCAGACTCGTCCCGAGCCATTTGTAACCCCCAGTCGCTCAGGCAAGTTTTCTATCCGTTATACTGTTGTTGTGATGTATACACTTGTATATGCATGATCTTGTGATAGATGCATGATGGTTAAATTAGCAAATTCTTGCGATATATTGTAGTATGTGATATGGTATATATGCATGCCTGTTTCGTATTCTTGCCATATATATCTGTTGGTTCAGTTGATAATACCTATGCTAGAGAATAGTGGTAATTTGCATATACCCTTAGTATAGGGACCCAAAGGTGAAAACATTTTCTAAAACCAGGAGTCGAGGATCCCGAGTAGATTTTATATATATATATATTTATATATATGGTTATAGTTTTCAAAACTATTAATCGAATAAGGTTTATTCGATAACTTTATATTATTTATTGAATATTATTTCGAATATTCATTCGAGGGCTTATGACTCAGCTTATTTATTTATTGAATATTATTTCGAATATTCATTCGAGGGCTTATGACTCGGCTTATTTATTTATTGAATATTATTTCGAATATTCATTCGAGGGCTTATGACTCAGCTTATTTATTTATTGAATATTATTTCGAATATTCATTCGAGGGCTTATGACTCAGCTTATTTATTTATTGAATATTATTTTGAATATTCATTTGAGGATCTATGACTCCGATTATTCGCTGAGATATATTCTTTATTTTATTAAGAAATAAGGTGTCGATAATCAAACTCACTTTTGATTATTCAAATAAAGATAGTACCTTCGTATAAGTATATCTTTGGTTATTTAATATTAATTTCAAGTATAAGTTTTACAACTTCTACTTCAATTATTTTTATAAAGATTATTCTTTATGGGAATATTATTTAAATAATAATATTCAGATATTTTCTAATAGATTGGGACTGATTTATTTTACTAAATCAGCATCACTCCAAACATTCTTAAAAATGTTTTGCGAGTCTTCAAAATGATTTTTAAGAGTTAGAGCGGATCCCAAAACTCATTTTTATATTTAAGATCCTCCTTTCGAAGGGGATTTAAATACTCGCTCAAAACCTGAGGGATCCGGCTCTGTGGTGTATTTTATATTCGTAACAAGGTTGCTGTTTTGATAAATGAATTGATTACTTACCCAACACTCGGGAAGTAAAATTCTTGGAACAAGTTAATCCATTAACAGGCATCGCCTGGGAAATATCGGTGAGTTTTCCTTTCCAACTAGATACGACTTCTTGGTGGAGCCGTATCAACAAGTTTCTACTTGGGGAAAGGGGGAACGAGCTTTACATTTCAGAGTCATGGATTTCATCTGAACTAGGAGTGGCGTAAGTGGTCGAGTGGCGCCGGCCCAGCCTTATTATATTGGCCCAAATGGCCTGGAAGTTCCGCTAAGGCGGTCCATTCCTTAGGAGTTCAGTGTTCGGTTGACAAGTAAATCCGACAGGTTCTCCTTTACATGTAGAAAATGGTGGGGTTGTACTACTACGACTGATCATCGTAAGTGGTCTTCCTGGCGCGGCAAACTCCCGTAATGAGTTCATCATCCAATTGGATATTTCTGCAACACTACCCAGAGCACTTCGATAGAAAGGCTACGGTTGGGCGATTGTTGAATGTTGGCAGGGTCAAGTTTTCAAAATGATATTTGCATCAAATGAAGTATCTCATAACTTCATTTTATTTTGATGATATTTTAAAGGTTGAATCTATTCAAGTATTGTCTTGTAGTCTCATCTATGTGATGAACTTTTGAAACTAATTATAACTTGAACGGTGGTAGTTCAAGTAGTATTTGGAAAAGATATAAGTATATTGGAGTATCTTGTAACTTCATCTTTTAAACCTATATCTAGTAAATGATTATCTTATGCATGACAAAGATTTTCAGAAAAACGTTGAGACAAGGTTAGATATATGAGATCACCTTGCAACGATATTTTTATACAGTTATACACTGGAACTCTGTGTGTATTATGCATGGAAGAGGACTTCCAATATTTTGAAAAGTATATATGTATATATATATATACTGAATATTTTGCGACTTCATCGCATTAAGATATCAACTTGGTTCATTTCTTTTGACCAAGACTTTCATGAGTACTATGAGAAGGCTCGTATATTGTTAATCATTATACATATTATTTTGGTGGGCTTGCTGCTCACCCTTGCTTTCTTCTTTCATCAGACAACCTCAGATAGATAAGATGAACAGGACCAAGCTCCCAATTCGCAAGCGGATAGGAAACGTTCCGCAGCTTTCTGGAAGCGTTGAGGCCGCTGTAGCTGAGGTAGAAATTACCAATAGGCTAAGTTTTCAACTAATGATGTACCAGACTTATGTATATTATGAATTGTAATAATGGCAAAGAAATGTAAATTTATTCAGAAACCTGTTTAAGGTGTATTGGCATATAATTGTGGAATAAAACGACTTGTGATTATTTTTGGATATTCATCTCTGAGACTATAACTTGTGGTGTGTGTGTTTATTGTGGGGTCACAGTACAGAGTAGTTGATTATTTATTAAGATTGGGTGTTATTAAGGGAAATGGAACTCGTGACAACCCGGATCCCCAACCCCGGATTTGGGGGTGTTACAGAAGTGGTATCAGAGCTAAGCGTTATAAACCTCAGAGATGATGTGACGTTAAGATAATAAGTTCACTAAGATAATAAGAACTCTTGCCAAGTTCATAGTCGGACTGTTGGATTTTTAACGCAGCGGGGCATGGTAAAACACTTTTACACATATAAAATCCAAATAAAAGCATACAGATCATGAATAAAAATTCGAGGGATTGAATCTAACCTTTAAAATTAATTCGGAGACAACGATCAGAGATCCTTAGCAGTTGCTCCTCAAGTGTGAAGCACTCCACCGGTATCCACCAAGAAAACGATGTTAAGGAGGAGGAAGGAGGTGGAGAGAATTGGGTTTTCCAAACTTTTTGGGTTTTCGGGTTTGATGTGGGTTAGAATAAAATTAGGGTCTATAATAGTGTATTTATAGGCAAAATTTTCAGCTGAAATTTTCCCATAAATATTATTATTATCCCATTTATTATTCTCATTAATAATTAAAACACCTTTTAATCATTAATCCTTTTTCTAAATACTTTAGAAATAATTCTCTCTCTTGATTTAATTTCCAAAAATTAAATCCTTTAATTAATAATATTAAGAACTTTTCTTAATTATTTTATAATCAATTAAATCTCATTTAATCAATTATTAAATTTTCCAATTAATTATTTATTTCACAAATAAATAATTATTTAGCCATTATTAATTAATTCCTCCACCATTAAATTATTCTTTTTTTATGGTGTGACCCGGTAGTTTCAATATTAAGCCGGTAGTAGAAATAAATAATAATAAAACTATGTTATCATTATTTATATAAATTCTCTAATTTATTAAATATGATTAATTAATTAATCACATTTATTCTACATCGTGAGGGATACTTCTCAGCATATCGCGACTATCCGGATAATATGAATTCACTGCTTAGAATACCAAGAACCTGTCAGTGAATAGTTACCGTACAATAAACTCCTTCTACCCTACAATGTCCCGATTAAATACAAGGCATGGATCTCGTGTTAAGCCTATCTAATTCAATCATTTTGCTTACCATTTACTATGCGTAGTTCTATGCAAATTAGAAACTCCTTTCTAATTTCATTTACTCTGGCCAGAGATTCCTGAACTAGCATAAGTGGATCAGCCTTGAACATTCGCTTCCTTCACTGGAAGGGGTAGATCCTTTATTGATCATACACTATCTTCGTGTACAAATTCCTATACCCAGAAGAGCCCTAATAATTGTCCCTGGAGACTAAGAACTAACCCAAAGCATAGTTCAGTGTACACAAGATGACTATAATGACCTCAAGTCTAAGGATACTTGTACAACTATCACTATGTGAACAACTGCTGACACGTGAGTGAACTCCATCAGTTGTTCAGCTGTGCGAGTCATGTTCAGTGAACTTATTCTATAATAAGCACCTACATACTAGCTATAGTGTCACCACACAAATGTCTATGAGAATAGACATCCTTCATAATGAAGCAAGCATAGTATGTACCGATCTTTGCGGATTATTAATTACCAGTTAGTAATCCTATGACCAGGAACTATTTAAATTTAGAGTTATCATCTTTTTAGGTCTCACTATTATGATCTCATCATAATTCATAAAAAGCTTTACTCTAAACTATGGTATATCTTATTTAAACACTTAAATAGATAAAGCCCGTAATAAAAACAAAACAAGTCTTTTATTAATATCAATGAAATCAAAACAGATTACATAAAAGTTATTCCTAAATCCTCATACATGATTGGACTTAGGACATATTCCTTTCAATCTCCCACTTGTAGTAAAGCCAATCACTCTGGTATCTAATACTCATCCTGTCATTATGATGATCAAAGTGACTTTCATAAAGTAGCTTTGTGAGTGGGTCTGCTATGTTGTTATGTGTGTCAACTCTAATTCAATACAATACAAGAAATGTTACCGCGCTCCCACTAACCCTTTTGTAGACGCATGGTTCATCTACGTTTTTGATAAAATCAAACTCTTTGATTGTCTCATCAAAACGAATGTTCCATCTTTCGAGAAGCCTGCTTTAAACCACATATGGTTCGCAGTAGCTTACACACTAGGTTTTCATTTCCCTTGGAAAGAAAACCATTTGGCTATATGCCAGATCTCATAGTCGTAGTAAGCAGCAATCGCAAGCAAAATCCGAACCGATTTTAACAGGGCTACAGGTAAAAGGTTTCATCAAAGTCAATCCATTGCCTTTGTTTGAATCCTTTTGCCAAAATCCTGGCCTTAAAGGTCTCCACCTGGCCATCTGCTATAATCTATCTTTTATATACCGTATACATAGATTCCATTCCGGATTTCATGGCACTATGTCATTTCTCTGAGTCAACACTACTCATAGCCTCATTATAGGTCACAGGGTCGTCATCATCAATGATCGACAACTCATTGTCATTCTCAATGACAAGGCCATATTACCTCTCAGGTTGGCGAGACACTCTCCCTGATCTATGAATGGGCTGTTCCACAAAAGGTTGTTCAGTCAGAACAGGTGTTTCCACTCGATCTGTAGTAGTTTGTGCTTCTTGAACTTCATCAAGTTCAATTTTGCTCCCACTGTTTCCTTCAAGGATAAACTCCTTTTCCAAGAAGGTAGCATGTCTGGAGACAAACACCTGATGATCGGTGCAAAAGTAATACCCTAAAGTCTCTTTAGGATATCCCACAAAACTATATTTTTACGGATCAATATTCCAGCTTATCTGGGTCAACTTTCTTGACATAAGCTGGATATCCCCAAATCTTAACGTGTTTAAGACTCGGTTTCCTTTCTTTCCATATCTAATACGAAGTTTGAGGAACAGATTTTGGAAGGCACCATATTCAGTAAATATGCTGAGGTTTCCAATGCATAACCCCATAGGAATACTGGAAGATTTGCATAGCTCATCATGGACCGAACTATGTCTAACAAAGTTCGATTTCTCCTTTCAGATACCAATCTGGAGGAGTCCACTGGGAGACTATACCATTTACTTTGAGATAATCTAGAAACACTCCATTAAAGTATTCACCACCTCGATCTGATCGAAGTGTTATAATACTATGTTTGGTTGTTTCTCCACTTCATACTTATATTCTTTGAACTTTTCAAAGGCCTCAGACTTGTGTTTCATCAAACACATATCCGAATCCAGATCTATTATCCATGAAAGTAATGAAGTATGAAAATCAACCCATGGCTTGCGTAGACATTGGTCCACATACATCTGTGTGTACCATTCCTAGCAAATTTGCAGCCCTCTCTCCATGTCTACTAAATGGAGACTGCAATGCCACTATAAAGTGATATTTTCATCATCCCTTTTCTTTTATTAGTTTGTTCAATCTGAAATAAATTATGTCACATACATACAGACCATTATTTAAAGCACCACGTCCATAAAGAATATTATCTCTAAGAATAGAACATTCATTATTCTCAATAATAAATGAAAATCCAGCCAAGTCTAACATGGGAATAATATTCCTCACAATCGAGGGAACAAAATAACAATTATTTCAAACAATAGTCTTGCCCGTAGGCCTATGTAAATGAAATGATTCTACATCTTCAGCAGCAACTCTTGCTCCATTTCCCATCAGTAAAATCACCTCCTCTTCCTCAAGAATCCTACTTCTCCTTGGTCCCTGCAACAAATTGCAGATATGAGAACCACAGGCGGTATCTAATACCCAAGTAGAAATTTGATTTAATGACATATTCACTTCTATCATGAACATACCTGAATCAGAAGCAGTAGTCTCACTACCCTTCTTCTTCTTCAATTCTGCAAGGTAAACCTTGCAGTTCCTCTTCCAGTGCCCCACCTTGTTACAGTGAAAGCAAACAACTTTGCTCTTGGGGTCTTCAGCTTTTGGTGGAACCGGCGTTTTCTCACCTACTTTCTTCTTCTTGGAAGGGTTCCTCTTCCTTTTCTTAGGATTGGAACCTTCACCAATTAGAAGAACAGAACTCTTCTTGGGGGGAATAATTCGATTCCGCAGTCTTCAACATGTTGTAGAGTACAGGCAGGCTGACATCCAAGTTATTCATGTGAAAGTTCACAACAAACTGCGAGAACGAACTCGGAAGCGATTGCAAGACCAAGTCTTGGCTCAGCTCCCCATCCATGGAAAAACCAAGTTGTCCAAGACGTTCAATCAAATTGATCATCTTAAGTACATGGTCATTCATAGATGATCCCTCAGACATCCTACAACCGAACAACTCCTTCGATATCTCATATCGAGCTGTCCTCCCCGCCACATCATACAACTCTTGTAGATGCATGAGGATAGTGTGAGCATCCATATGCTCATGTTGCTTTTGTAGCTCAATGTTCATGGAAGCTAGCATGATGCATTGAGCAACATTTGCATCATCTATCCACCTACGATACACAACATGTTCATCATTATGTGCATCACTAGCAGGTTCAGTAGGCTTAGGTGAGTCAATCACGTATTCCAGCTTCTCAATCCTGAGAACAATTCTCAAGTTTCGAAGCCAGTCAGCATAATTAGGACCAGTCAATTTGTGAGCATCTAGTATGCTCCTGAGTGATAGTGCAGAAGACATAACGTACAAAGTAAATCTGTAAATGATAAACACATAACAACACTTAGCAAATATTCGATTTCATTTCAAAACACTATATGAATCGGGTCTTTATTCATAAGTGGCTCCCACTAGTTTTCCTAATTTATTCAACCCCCTACGTGAAAAATTAAGCATTCATAATGCTAGTGGGAATAGGGATCCTACATTCCATTACACGACCCCGGCTGTAGCACGAACCGCCATGTAATGTTCAATAGGTAGACAACTCTTGTCAATTACATCTCATGTTATTCCCTAATCAAACTTTAGCCTCTTGAATAATTGAGTCTCGACTGTAGCATGACAAACTCAATATTCTAAGTCAAGTCTAACCCAACATTCCGTACAGTTGAATCAGTCCCCAAAGGCTCACGGCTGTAGCACGTACCGACCTTTAGATTCTTATTCAATGTACACATCTCTATGTAATAGACAAGTATTTCTTATTTCGAAATCAAAGCCCTCGGCTGTAGCACGAACCGACAATGATTCAAAAATAAGAACTACTTTCTACCATGTTGGAAGGCTATGACCGACACAAGCCCGTTGTATCATTGGCCAATTACTACTTGATATTATTTAATTTTAGAGGGATTATATTACGTTACAATCACAATCATATTATAAAGAGATTCTTCCTTTTAAATTAAATATTTCAAATCAATAATCAATAATCAGACGATTCCCAGATCGGGTGGAGCATTGTCAAGAGGCGTCACTTAATAACCCTTTCTTACAGATAAAAATCTGTTGTTGACAGAATCATCCTTTCTCTCATATCGAAAATTCATATTCAATTACGTGTTTCACAAACACAAGAATCTCATGATTGTATTCATAATATTGTTCTTAAGGTTATGAAACAATTTCACTATACTAGGTTGTCTAACAAATGCCGTATGTTTATTTAAGTTCACCTAAATCTATCATCGCATGATAAACTAAGCATATATCACATATATCAACATGAATAAACATCAAGGTAGGCATGTTATATCATCTAGCATATTATTCTAAGCATTATACATCTCTATGTATCACATGAAGCATTTAAAATCAATATAAACGATCAAAAACAGCTTTAAAACACTTCATGGAAATATAAACAGTTCAAAACTTTTATATAAACTAAAATTGATCACACCATTAGATCCGTCTCGAAAAAACGAATCCAACAGTATATTGCACGCCCAAAACGGAGTTACGAAACTCCCAGAAAATCAAATTTAAAATCAACAGACGGGTTGTAACACATTACAGGAACGCGTTACAAGCCCTGTAACGCATTCCGGTGATGCGTTACAGCCTTTTAAGCCATTTAAAAGGTGTAACGCATTCCGTGAATGCGTTACAGGGTGTAACACATTCCCAGATTGCGCAACACCGTTTTCCCAGCGTTTGCGCTGCACGCGCCGTACCTGATCTGTCTTCTCGAACAGCGTGCATCAGTCGTCTTGTCTCCTCTTTCCGTGCATTCAACAGACACAACAGCGGATACATTACAGACAATACAGATGTATATACAAATATATATATATATATATATATATACTATATATACATATATTTACTTATTTAATTACGAATTTAATTACAAGAACTTCAAAATTTCATAATAAAAAATTTATACATCCTAAAATTATGAAAAAAATACCCAGACGATCTACAACACTTGTAGAACCCAGATCAACATTCAAAATTATTCTGAGAAACGATTTCTTATCAGACAAAATTAATCCATGATATAACTTGTAAAAATCATAATTAATTCATACAAGCACATAAAATTCTGAAATTTTTACCACAGATCTATATGCATACAACCTATGCTCTGATGCCATTGTTGGATTTTTAACGCAGCGGGGCATGGAAAAACACTTTTACACATATAAAATCCAAATAAAAGCATACAGATCATGAATAAAAATTCGAGGGATCGAATCTAACCTTTAAAATTAATTCGGAGACAACGATCAGAGTTCCTTAGCAGTTGCTCCTCAAGTGTGAAGCACTCCACCGGTATCCACCAAGAAAACGATGTTAAGGAGGAGGAAGGAGGTGGAGAGAATTGGGTTTTCCAAACTTTTTGGGTTTTCGGGTTTGATGTGGGTTAGAATAAAATTAGGGTCTATAATAGTGTATTTATAGGCAAAATTTTCAGCTGAAATTTTCCCATAAATATTATTATTATCCCATTTATTATTCTCATTAATAATTAAAACACCTTTTAATCATTAATCCTTTTTCTAAACACTTTAGAAATAATTCTCTCTCTTGATTTAATTTCCAAAAATTAAATCCTTTAATTAATAATATTAAGAACTTTTCTTAATTATTTTATAATCAATTAAATCTCATTTAATCAATTATTAAATTTGCCAATTAATTATTTATTTCACAAATAAATAATTATTTAGCCATTATTAATTAATTCCTCCACCATTAAATTATTCTCTTTTTATGGTGTGACCCTGTAGGTTCAATATTAAGCCGGTAGTAGAAATAAATAATAATAAAACTATTTTATCATTATTTATATAAATTCTCTAATTTATTAAATATGATTAATTAATTAATCACATTTATTCTACATCGTGAGGGATACTTCTCAGCATATCGCGACTATCCGGATAATATGAATTCACTGCTTAGAATACCAAGAACCTGTCAGTGAATAGTTACCGTACAATAAACTCCTTCTACCCTACAATGTCCCGATTAAATACAAGGCATGGATCTCGTGTCAAGCCTATCTAATTCAATCACTTTGCTTACCATTTACTATGCGTAGTTCTATGCAAATTAGAAACTCCTTTCTAATTTCATTTACTCTGGCCAGAGATTCCTGAACTAGCATAAGTGGATCAGCCTTGAACATTCGCTTCCTTCACTGGAAGGGGTAGATCCTTTATTGATCATACACTATCTTCGTGTACAAATTCCTATACCTAGAAGAGCCCTAATAATTGTCCCTGGAGACTAAGAACTAAACCAAAGCATAGTTCAGTGTACACAAGATGACTATAACGACCTCAAGTCTAAGGATACTTGTACAACTATCACTATGTGAACAACTGCTGACACGTGAGTGAACTCCATCAGTTGTTCAGCTGTGCGAGTCATGTTCAGTGAACTTATTCTATAATAAGCACCTACATACTAGCTATAGTGTCACCACACAAATGTCTATGAGAACAGACATCTTTCATAATGAAGCAAGCATAGTATGTACCGATCTTTGCGGATTATTAATTACCAGTTAGTAATCCTATGACCAGGAACTATTTAAGTTTAGAGTTATCATCTTTTTAGGTCTCACTATTATGATCTCATCATAATCCATAAAAAGCTTTACTCTAAACTATGGTATATCTTATTTAAACACTTAAATAGATAAAGCCCGTAATAAAAACAAAACAAGTCTTTTATTAATATCAATGAAATCAAAACAGATTACATAAAAGTTATTCCTAAATCCTCATACATGATTGGACTTAGGACATATTCCTTTCACGGACTACCTAATGTAGTACTGACAGTTAAAACCCTTATGGGAACCCTTATAAATATCGTGATAGAAGCGTAGTTCGTTATCGTATATGGTAGCGGGACACCGAATCCTGAGGTTGAGGAGTAACAACGCGATGATGTTTTATTACTAATTGGAGATCGGATTGTGGATCCGATAGAGCGTCCTAACGCAGGACCGGATGATGTTGATATTGAGGATGTAGCGATTGAGGATGTTGTCCTAGAAGTGATAGTTGCTGAGGAGGATCCCGTGGAGGATCCTGACAAGAATGAATAAAGAACCACTGATGAATTGATGACCATGGTTAGGTCGACTACCAGAGGTAGGATTGGTCGATCACTACCGGAGGTTCGTTCAAGTTTGTAAAGATAGTAGCCCCCTTTAACGCGGCTTACTCGTAAGACTGAGAAGTTCGAATGGACAGAGAAATACGAGAACAACTTTTAAGAACCGAAGCAAAGGTTGGTGACGTTCCCTATGTTGGCGTTGCCGGATGGAAAATGAGATTTTGTGAAGTATAGTGATGCTTCGCATAAGGAATTAGGGTGCTTCATATACAGCACAGCAAAGTAATCGCGTACGCGTCAAGACAATTGAGGTAATATGAAATTCGATATCCCCACCCATGAGCTTGGGCTCGTGGCAATAGTTTTGCCCTAAATATTGGAGGCACTACTGGTATGGATAGAAGTGCGAGATTTACACAAACCATAGGAGCTCTAGTACATTTTTACGTAGAAAGAGCTCAACATACGCCAGAGGAGGCGGTTAGAGCTAATCAAGAATTATGATTGGGAAATTCTTTATCATTCGGGGAAAGCCAATGTGGTGGCTGATGCCCTTAGTAAAAAGGAGAGACTCAAGATGATAATGTCTTTGGGAGAGTTTATAAGAGATTTTGAGAAAATGGAAATAAAAAGTGAAGGTAACCGGAGCCGGTACCGAAAAGCTTTTTGAGATCGCTATGCGGTCTGAATTATTGGAAAATTTATTATTGTGCCAAGAAAAAGTGATGAATGAAGGCAGAGAGCCAACAATTAGATAAAAGATTAATACCGAGAAAAATGATAAGGGAATAATGAGGTATTCCTACAGAATTTGAGTTCCAAACGTTCAAGAGCTTAAAGATGAGATCTTAGATGAAAGTCATAGTTCAAGGAATAAGATTTAGGGCAAACCCTGAACGTGATAGTCAGGGAGGTCGCCATCAAGATAGAATGAACCCATAACATAATAAAGTGGAAAATGAGGATTTAAAATGTATAAAATAACCCCAAGTATGGGAGAAGGATGAAAAATTTCATACTAAGGAAACAGAAAGTCGAGTAAGGAAAGGAGACCCGAGACGGTACTCCTATACGGCAATTTATGGACCTGTCTAGACAGAACTTAGACTATTATCCCCAACCACCACCCTGAGGAAACAATGCGGTGAGAAATTCTTTCAGGACCTTTAAGTCGCTAAGCTCTCAGTGTCCCAAGGAACAAGCTGACCCAGTCGAGGCAAGAGCCTGGCTAAAGGAAATATAGGGATCATTTGAGATTCTAAATGATTGAAGAATCACAAAAGAGTGTTTTTGTCACTTACCCTCCTAAGAGAGAGACCACCCGCTGGTGAAAGGCCAAGGAAGGCACGGAGCAAGAGATTATAATAAACTGATTTAAGTTCAGTCAATTGTTTTCAGGAAAGTACTTCCTAAGGTTATGGAGATAGTGTAAAAGCTTTAGAGCCAGAACAAAGGCAGACGAGTATGATGAATTGTGAATCTAAGTTGTAAATAAGTCAAGATTCGTTCTAAGGGCACGAATCCAGAATGACGGGATGTTTGAAATCAATGCTTATGTTGTGTTGGTTCATGAAATAATGATAAGAGAAAGGAAAATAAAAAGAAATTGAAGTGGAAAGGAATATAAAGGCAATAGAGTTTGAGGAATGATAAGGGAGTTGGGTATGAGGAAACCCTAAAGACTCGTAGCAATAGAAATAGAAAAGTATGTAATCGTCAGGATGAGGGTGATTCACCATGAGTTAAAATTGATGGTTGAAGGCATAAGAGATACATATAGTTTACCCCCTGTAAGTTGGGAGGATTTGAGGAAACCTTGAGATAAATTGAAGGATAAATAATGAGACGCGGATAGACTGAGGAGACAAGGAAGTAAGAAATTAGGAAAATTGGATGAAGGAAGTGACCTTCAAGAATGTGAAGTGTAAGACCGATGGCTTTATACCCAGAAAGGGAGACGCCAGGTATGAAAGATATCCCAATATTGAGGTAACTGTTGAGATAAACAACAAAAGTAAATAAGGAATTATTAAGAAGAAGATCACGTTGAACACGACCAATATCTTCCAGAACATCCTTGTTATCGTTACCAAATTAGGCAAGAAAAGCAGATAACCGTTGTTATCTTTTGAAGGCCATAATTGATTGACCTCATTTTGAATACAGATGTTATTGTGAAATTAGGCATATACTATCAAGGTGGGAAGGATTGAATAAGACACCCTTATCAGGGATATATGACTTGATTTATCCATGGAAGGATGCATGTTTTTTTTAAAGGTGGAATTAAGGATAGAACATCGGTAACTTAAAATGAATCCTAGGGGAATGCATAAAGGTTGGCATTTCACCCTTAATAGGGATAGTATGAGTTTTGACAGTATGAATTGGAAAGGATTAAGGTAATAACTGAAAGGAATATGTCCTAAGTCCAATCAGGTATTAGGATTTAGGAATAACTCTTTATGTAATCTGTTTTGATTTCATTGATATTAATAAAGACTTGTTTTGTTTTTATTACGGGCTCTATCTATTTAAGTATTTAAATAAGATATACCATAGTTTAGAGTAAAGCATTTTATGGATTATGATGAGATCATAATAGTGAGACCTAAAAAGATGATAACTCTAAACTTAAATAGTTCCTGGTCATAGGATTACTAACTGGTAATTAATAATCCGCAAAGATCGCTACATACTACGCTTGCTTCATTATGAAGGATGTCTGTTCTTATAGACATTTGTGTGGTGACACTATAGCTAGTATGTAGGTGCTTATTATGGAATAAGTTCACTGAACATGACTCGCCCAGCTGAACAACTGATGGAGTTCACTCACGTGTCAGCAGTTGTTCGCTTAGTGATAGTTGTACAAGTATCCTTAGACTTGAGGTCATCATAGTCATCTTGTGTACACTGAACTATGCTTTGGTTTAGTTCTTAGTCTCCAGGGACAATTATTAGGGCTCTTCTGGGTATAGGAATTTGTACACGAAGATAGTGTATGATCAATAAAGGATCTACCCCTTCCAGTGAAGGAAGCGAATGTTCAAGGCTGATCCACTTATGCTAGTTCAGGAATCTCTGGCCAGAGTAAATGAAATTAGAAATGAGTTTCTAATTTGCATAGAACTACGCATAGTAAATGGTAAGCAAGTGATTGAATTAGATAGGCTTGACACGAGATCCATGCCTTATATTTAATCGGGACATTGTAGGGTAGAAGGAGTTTATTGTACGGTAACTATTCACTGACAGGTTCTTGGTATTCTAAGCAGTGAATTCATATTATCCGGATAGTCGCGATATGTTGAGAAGTATCACTCACGATGTAGAATAAATGTGATTAATTAATTAATCATATTTAATAAATTAGAGAATTTATATAAATAATGATAAAATAGTTTTATTATTATTTATTTCTACTACCGGCTTAATATTGAACCTACAGGGTCACACCATAAAAAGAGAATGATTTATTGGTGGAGGAATTAATTAATAATGGATAATAATTATTTATTTGTGAAATAAATAATTAATTGGCAGATTTAATAATTGATTAAATGAGATTTAATTGATTATAAATTAATTAAGAAAAGTTCTTAATATTATTAATTAAGGATTTAATTTTTGGAAATTAAATCAAGAGAGAGAATTATTTCTAAAGTGTTTAAAAAAAAGATTAATAATTAAAAGGTGTTTTAATTATTAATGAGAATAATAAATGGGAAAATAATAATAATATTTATGGGAAAATTTCAGCTGAAAATTTTGCCTATAAATACACTATTATAGACCCTATTTTATTTGAACCCGAGAAACCCAAAAAGTTTCAGAAAACCAAATTCTCTCCACCTCCTCCTCCTCCTAAAAGTCGTTTTCTTGGTGGATACCGGTGGAGTGCTTCACACTTGAGGAGCAACTGCTAAGGATCTCTGATCGTTGTCTCCGAATTATTTTAAAAGGTTAGATTCGATCCCTCAAATTTTTATTCACGATTTATATGCTTTTATTTGGATTTTGTATGTGTAAAAGTGTTTTTCTACGCCCCGCTGCATTTAAAAATCCAACAATGGTATCAGAGCATAGGTTGTATGCATATAGATCTATGGTAAAAATTTCAGAATTTTATGTGCTTGTATGAATTAATTATGATTTTTACAAGTTATATCATGGATTAATTTTGTCTGATGAGAAATCATTTCTCGGAATAATTTTGAGTGTTGATCTGGGTTCTGCAAGTGTTGTAGATCGTCTGGGTATTTTTTCCATAATTTTAGGATGTATAGATTTTTTATTATGAATTTTTGAAGTTCTTAAATTTAAATTCGTAATTAATTAATCATATATATATATGAATTGTATGTATATATATTGCATCTGCAAATATTCTGCATCCCTGTTGTTTTCTGTATTTGCTGTTGCACGGATTTAAAGAGAAGCACAGAGAAAAAGGTACAGGCGCACGGAATTCGAAGCAGACTGAAGGACCGCGCGACTGGCGCGCGCGCGTGGGGCACACGCGCTCGTGTGTCACGCGCGGCGCGTGTCAGCCACGCGCTGGTCAAAGGTCAGGCGGATGCTGACGTCATGCTGACGTCATCAGATGACGTCATGCTGACGTCAGCACAGGGGTTCGGGCGCGTGGAGCGCGTGGGGCGCGTGAAGCGCGTGGTTGATTGTCAGACACGCGCCTGACAGCACGTGTGCGCGTGTCGGCGCGTGGGGAAGCTTGTTTCGGCGCGTGAGGGCGCGTGAAGGCTCAGAATTGGGCGATTTTGGTGCCGTTGGATTCGTATTTTCGAGACGCTTCTAATGGTATATTATTTGATACTTTATGAAATTGTTTCGAACTATTTATAGCTAACAAAAGTGTTTTTTAAGCTGTTTTTAACTGTTTAAATTGCTTTTAAATTCTTCATGTGATACATAGAGATGTATATTGCTTAGAACAATGTGCTAGATTATATAACATGCCTACCTTGATGTTTATTCATGTTTATATATGTGATATATGCTTAGTTTATCATGCGATGATAGATTTAGGTGAACTTGAATGAACATAAGGCGTTTCTTAGACAACCTAGTATAGTGAAATTGTTTCATAACCTTAATAATAATATTATAAATACAATCATGAGATTCTTGTGTTTATGAAACACGTAATTGAATATGAATTTTCGATATGAGAGAAAGGATGATTATGTCAACAACAGATTTCTATCTGTAAGAAAGGGTTATTAAGTGACGCCTCTTGACAATGCTCCACCCGATCTCGGAATCGTCTGATTATTGATTATTGATTTGAAATATTTAATTTAAAAGGAAGAATTTCTTTATAATATGATTATGATTGTAACATAATATAATCCCTCTAAAATTAAATAATATCAAGTAGTAATTGGCTAATGATACAACGGGCTTGTGTCGGTCATAGCCTTCCAATATGATAGAAAAGTAGTTCTTATTTTTGAATCATTGTCGGTTCGTGCTACAGCCGAGGGCTTTGATTTCGAAATAAGAAATACTTGTCTATTACATAGAGATGTGTACATTGAATAAGAATCTAAAGGTCGGTACGTGCTACAGCCGTCGGCCTTTGGGGACTGATTCAACTGTACGGAATGTTGGGTTAGACTTGACTTAGAATTTTGAGTTTGTCGTGCTACAGCCGAGACTCAATTATTCAAGAGGTTAAAGCTTGATTAGGGAATAACATGAGATGTAATTGACAAGAGTTGTCTACCTATTGAACATTGCATGGCGGTTCGTGCTACAGCCGGGGTTGTGTAATGGAATGTAGGATCCCTATTCCCACTAGCATTATGAATGCTTAATTTTTCACGTAGGGGGTTGAATAAATTAAGAAAACTAGTGGGAGCCACTTATGAATA
Source organism: Apium graveolens (assembly GCF_009905375.1). Classification (NCBI taxonomy): domain Eukaryota; kingdom Viridiplantae; phylum Streptophyta; class Magnoliopsida; order Apiales; family Apiaceae; genus Apium; species Apium graveolens. The sequence continues at coordinate 61,239,162 of NC_133648.1, read as the reverse complement.
AAGACCCGATTCATATAGTGTTTTGAAATGAAATCGAATATTTGCTAAGTGTTGTTATGTGTTTATCATTTACAGATTTAGTTTGTACGTTATGTCTTCTGCACTATCACTCAGGAGCATACTGGATGCTCACAAATTGACTGGTCCTAATTATGCTGACTGGCTTCGAAACTTGAGAATTGTTCTCAGGATTGAGAAGCTGGAATACGTGATTGACTCACCTAAGCCTACTGAACCTGCTAGTGATACACATAATGATGAACACGTTGTGCATCGTAAGTGGATAGATGATGCGAATGTTGCTCAATGCATCATGCTAGCTTCCATGAACATTGAGCTACAGAAGCAACATGAGCATATGGATGCTCACACTATCCTCATGCATCTACAAGAGTTGTATGATGTGGCAGGGAGGACAGCTCGATATGAGATATCAAAGGAGCTGTTCGGGTGTAGGATGTCTGAGGGATCATCTGTGAATGACCATGTACTTAAGATGATCAATTTGATTGAACATCTTGGACAACTTAGTTTTGCCATGGATGGGGAGCTGAGCCAAGACTTGGTCTTGCAATCGCTTCCGAGTTCGTTCTCGCAGTTTGTTGTGAACTTTCACATGAATAAGTTGGATGTCAGCCTGCCTGAACTCCACAACATGTTGAAGACTGCGGAATCGAATTTTTCCCCTAAGAAGAGTTCTGTTCTTCTAATTGGTGAAGGTTCCAATCCTAAGTAAAGGAAGAGGAACTCTTCCAAGAAGAAGAAAGTGGGTGAGAAAATGCCGGTTCCACCAAAAGCTGAAGACCCCGAGAGCAAAGTTGTTTGCTTTCACTGTAACAAGGTGGGGCACTGGAAGAGGAACTGCAAGGTTTACCTTGTAGAATTGAAGAAGAAGGGTAGTGAGACTACCGCTTCTGATTCAGGTATGTTCATGATAGAAGTGAATATGTCATTTCTACTTGGGTATTAGATACCGCCTGTGGTTCTCATATCTGCAATTGTTGCAGGGACCAAGGAGAAGTAGGACTCTTGAGAAAGAGGAGGTGATTCTACTGATGGGAAATGTAGCAAGAGTTGTTGTTAAAGATGTAGAATCATTTCATTTACATAGGCCTACAGGCAAGACTATTATTTTAAATAATTGTTATTTTGTTCCCTCGATTTTGAGGAATATTATTCCCAAGTTAGACTTGGCTGGATTTTCATTTATTATTGAGAATAATGAATGTTCTATTCTTAGAGATAATATTCTTTATGGACGTGGTACTTTAAATAATGGTCTGAATATATGTGACATAATTTACTTCAGATTGAACAAACTAATAAAAGAAAAGGGATGATGAAAATCTCACTTTATAGTGGCACTACAGTCTCCATTTAGTGGACATGGAGAGAGGGCTGCAAATTTGCTAGGAATGGTACACACAGATGTATGTGGACCAATGTCTACGCAAGCCATGGGTGGATTTTCATACTTCATTACTTTCATAGATGTTAGATCTGGATTCGGATATGTGTTTGATGAAACACAAGTCTGAGGCCTTTGAAAAGTTCAAAGAATATAAGTATGAAGTGGAGAAACAACCAAACATAGTATTATAACTCTTCGATTAGATCGAGATGGTGAATACTTGAACGGAGAGTTTCTAGATTATCTCAAAGTAAATGGTATAGTCTCCTAGTGGACTCCTCCAGATTAGTATCTGAAAGGAGAAATCGAACTTTGTTAGACATAGTTCGGTCCATGATGAGCTATGCAAATCTTCCAGTATTCCTATGGGGTTATGCATTGGAAACCTCAGCATATTTACTGAATAAGGTGCTTTCCAAAATCTGTTCCTCAAACTCCGTATGAGATATGGAAAGAAAGGAAACCGAGTCTTAAACACGTTAAGATTTGGGGATGTCCAGCTTATATCAAGTAAGTTGACCCAGATAAGCTAGAATATCGATCCGTAAAATGTAGTTTTGTGGGATATCCTAAAGAGACTTTGGGGTATTAATTTTGCACCGATCATCGGGTGTTTGTCTCCAGACATGCTACCTTCTTGGAAAAGGAGTTTATCCTTGAAGAAAACAGTGGGAGCAAAATTGAACTTGATGAAGTTCAAGAAGCACAAACTACTACGGATCAAATGGAAACACCTGTTCTGACTGAACAACCTTTTGTGGAATAGCCCATTCATAGATCAGGGAGAGTGTCTCGCCAACCTGAGAGGTATTATGGCCTTGTCATTGAGAATGACAATGAGTCATCGATCATTGATGTTGACGACCTTGTGACCTATAATGAGGCTAGGAGTACTGTTGACTCAGAGAAATGGCATAGTGCCATGAAATCCAGAATGGAATCTATGTATACGGTATACAAAAGATAGGTTATAGCAGATGGTCAGGTGGAGACCTATAAGGCCAGGCTTGTGGCAAAAGAATTCAAACAAAGCCAATGGATTGACTTTGATGAAACCTTTTTCCTGTAGCCCTGTTAAAATCAGTTCGGATTTTGCTTGCAATTAATGTGGTTTAAAGCAAGCTTCTCGAAAGATGGAACATCCGTTTTGATGAGATAATCAAAGAGTTTGATTTTATCAAAAACGTGGATGAACCATGCGTCTACAAAAGGGTTAGTGGGAGCGCAGTAACATTTCTTGTATTGTATTGAATTAAAGTTGACACACATAACAACATTGCAGACCCACTCACAAAGCTACTTTTTGAAAGTCACTTTGATCGTCATAAAGATGAGATGGGTATTAGATACCAGAGTGATTGGCTTTAGTACAAGTGGGAGATTGAAAGGAATATGTCCTAAGTCCAATCAGGTATTAGGATTTAGGAATAACTCTTTATGTAATCTGTTTTGATTTCATTGATATTAATAAAGACTTGTTTTATTTTTATTACGGGCTCTATCTATTTAAGTGTTTAAATAAGATATACCATAGTTTAGAGTAAAGCTTTTTATGGATTATGATGAGATCATAATAGTGAGACCTAAAAAGATGATAACTCTAAACTTAAATAGTTCCTGGTCATAGGATTACTAACTGGTAATTAATAATCCACAAAGATCGGTACATACTATGCTTGCTTCATTATGAAGGATGTCTGTTCTCATAGACATTTGTGTGGTGACACTATAGCTAGTATGTAGGTGCTTATTATGGAATAAGTTCACTGAACATGACTCGCCCAGCTGAACAACTGATGGAGTTCACTCACGTGTCAGCAGTTGTTCGCTTAGTGATAGTTGTACAAGTATCCTTAGACTTGAGGTCATCATAGTCATCTTGTGTACACTGAACTATGCTTTGGTTTAGTTCTTAGTCTCCAGGGACAATTATTAGGGCTCTTCTGGGTATAGGAATTTGTACGCCAAGATAGTGTATGATCAATAAAGGATCTACCCCTTCCAGTGAAGGAAGCGAATGTTCGAGGCTGATCCACTTATGCTAGTTCAGGAATCTTTGGCCAGAGTAAATGAAATTAGAAATGAGTTTCTAATTTGCATAGAACTACGCATAGTAAATGGTAAGCAAGTGATTGAATTAGATAGGCTTGACACGAGATCCATGCCTTGTATTTAATCGGGACATTGTAGGGTAGAAGGAGTTTATTGTACGGTAACTATTCACTGACAGGTTCTTGGTATTCTAAGCAGTGAATTCATATTATCCGGATAGTCGCGATATGTTGAGAAGCATCACTCACGATGTAGAATAAATGTGATTAATTAATTAATCATATTTAATAAATTAGAGAATTTATATAAATAATGATAAAATAGTTTTATTATTATTTATTTCTACTACCGGCTTAATATTGAACCTACAGGGTCACACCATAAAAAGAGAATGATTTATTGGTGGAGGAATTAATTAATAATGGCTAATAATTATTTATTTGTGAAATAAATAATTAATTGGCAGATTTAATAATTGATTAAATGAGATTTAATTGATTATAAATTAATTAAGAAAAGTTCTTAATATTATTAATTAAGGATTTAATTTTTGGAAATTAAATCAAGAGAGAGAATTATTTCTAAAGTGTTTAGAAAAAGGATTAATAATTAAAAGGTGTTTTAATTATTAATGAGAATAATAAATGGGAAAATAATAATAATATTTATGAGAAAATTTCAGCGGAAAATTTTGCCTATAAATACACTATTATAGACCCTATTTTATTTGAACCCGAGAAACCCAAAAAGTTTCAGAAAACCAAATTCTCTCCACCTCCTCCTCCTCCTAAAAGTCATTTTCTTGGTGGATACCAGTGGAGTGCTTCACACTTGAGGAGCAACTGCTAAGGATCTCTGATCGTTGTCTCCGAATTATTTTAAAAGGTTAGATTCGATCCCTCGAATTTTTATTCACGATTTATATGCTTTTATTTGGATTTTGTATGTGTAAAAGTGTTTTTCCACGCCCCGCTGTGTTTAAAAATCCAACAATAACAACCTTTAAGAATCAGTAAAGATTTTTTTTTCAGAAGTATATAGACAATGATTCTGGTAGAAATAAATGGTATTTTGATATGCCCTGTATCTAGGGAATACAGGAGGAATGATTCAAGGATAACCTTAGAGGTTTTACAAGGAGAAAGGTAATATTCAAAATTCTCAAGAATAGAAATGTTGATAAAGGGAATATGACGTAATTATAATGATGCCAAGTGGGGCACGTGTTAAACCATGAGAAAGTATGGATCGAACCAGTAAAGGTCGAAATTATTCAGGGCAATAAGAGCCTAAGATAAAAGATGTTCTAAGTATGATTGAGAGTCAGTCGTGACAGTGATTAACCTCTAAAGACTGAGGCAATAACTTATGGAAAAATGGTGATATTTTTTTTAATCATCTGATTTTAAGGAAAACATCTTCACATAAGCTGTGATTGAAATGAGGTAGAAAATTTATTTGGAGGTGGTTAAAATGACATTGACTGTAAGGAAATTTTATTATCAGGAAAGGCCAAAGAGATGGCCGACACTTTAAAGGTAAGATGATAATTATAGGCGCTTGTTCCAAAGGAATACAGTGATGATGGTTAAAGCTATGAAGGTTGTATTATGGTTTGGAAGATTGACATTCCTTCTGATGACTGTGCAATACCCAACCGTAATAGTAGTTGGTAAAGGTTTAATTCGTGTAATCGCCATGAGCGGGCTATCTATCTTAGAAGGTCCTATCCTGAGGATAATCCAGGACCATGTTTCAAAAAGGACTAAACGAACCTTCGAGTTAAATCTTCTATTGAAGGTATATGATTAAGAATGGTATTAACCTGCTATCGTTACTTTGATTGAAACTCTTCTACAATTTTATCTGCTTCATGTCATGTATATACATCAGGAATCTAGAGTGTTCTTCATGAGTCGTGAACGGAAATTATGTTACCTCCTTAGGAGAATTCTATACGACATGTATGGACTCCGTATGGTTAGATATTAAGATTTCATGGAAAATGAATGACGACAGTAGATCAGTAGTGGACCATAGTAATGCAGCAATGATTCTGCGAGTAATGAGCTGGTTACAACCGTGAGAGTTGTATTGGAATGGATGTTGAGATTGGGTACAACTAATCGGGTCGTGGTAGTGTATAGGTTATCATTGATAGACTAATTAAGTAGAGTATCTACCTATTGAATATTTATTCCCTCTTATGAAAAGAGAGTCGTATTACTATACGAGGAAGGTTGCGATGCAAGCATAGAATTCTAGTAACGATGATGTCTAGAATGAGATCCCAGATTCGATTTTCAATGTCGAGGGAGTTTCAAAGGTGATTGTGTATAAGCTCGAGGAAGAGCATGGGTCCATAGAATGATGGACGGAATAGCAAAAATAGTGAGGCATGTGAAATACGATGCTATAATACTTGATGTTGATATAAATACACATATGTTTTGTTCTCCTATGACAAACCTCTATAATTCAGAGGTAGGTTCCAAGCCAGATATTTTGTGGGAGTATATTTTTTTTTCTCATATATACAATTCTCTTCAGTTCGTTCTTTTCTCTTCTTTTCATTTCATGTAAGCTGAGAAGAACAACCCTTCCAGAAGGGGAGGTATTGCCGAATGACTATCTATCTGTGTGATAGAAGCATATTAGGATACCATCTATTGTTTAATTGCTTGTCAAGTATTAAAGGCTGGCCACCTTCTGTACTAACTATGCGATATAACAAGTGTTCATGATCATAGTGATCTCTCAACAAATTCCTTTACTTCTATATGATTGATCAAACTTTGGGAAAATAGAAATAGCTGAAAAAGGAGTAGTAAATCTATGGTGGTATTCGGGATGGAAACACATTCGTGATACTAAGGTTGATGTGGTTATTAAAAGGTTATAGAACGCTAACGAGCAAAACTATAACCAATATAATATTAGAAATAGAGGGTAGTAGCGATTACGAACTGGAAAAGAATGGGTATTGAGAAGCAAAAGCTATAATGCTAAAAGCTATAATGAGAGTCTATGTAATAGACTTGAAAGAATTTGGAATGATCACATAACGCGGATTGAGTTTTCTCACGACAATAGATCATATGTCAGTATTGAGATATCGCCTTATGAGATCCTTGAGGGAAGACAATGTCGATCTCCCTTATGTTAGGATGAAGTTGCAGAGCGCAAGATGCTCAGACCAGTAGTGGTCCAAAGGACCAAGGATATAATAGATCTAATCAGAGGACGGCTGGTAGTAGCCCAAGGTGGACATAAAAAGTATGTTGATTTGACACGAAAGGACAAGGAATAGGAAATAGGGGACCTAGTAATGTTAAAGGTATCCCTTGAAAAGGATGGATGAGGTTCGGAAAGAAAGGAAAGCTAAGCCCACGAATTGTTGGACCCTTTGAGGTATTAAGACATATTGGGAAGTTAGCATACGAGCTAGCCCTACCCCCGAACCTGTAGCAAGTTCATAACGTGTTCCACGTATCAATGTTAAGGAAGTGTAATTCGGATGCCAGATAAATAGGGGCATATGAGCGCATAGACATGCAACCCGACGTAACCTATATTGAGCAACCAGGAAGGGTTATAGAGTGAAAAGGAACAAGTGCTTAGGAGAAGGGTTATCAAACTAGGCGGAGTTTGGTGGTAGGACCACAATGTGGGAAAATTTACTTGAGAGTTAGAAAGTGTAATGCTAAGAAAGTATCCCTATTCATTTTCTATCTGATTCCGGGACGGAATCCTTTTAAGGAGGGGAGACTGTAATAACCCCAATTTTTGGAAAATTTTTGAAACCCTTATGAATAGTGTTTTTGCTGAATGAGAATACTTTTCATGCCACACTATGTAGGGGTTCTGTTATTGATCTTCTGGGATATTATTAGTACTCTATGTGGTATATAAGTGTATGTAAAGATCGTCAGAATCCAATTCCGAACACTTTGATTTTTCCCGGAAATCCACTACATACGGAAAGAATTAAGTATAAGGTAATAGGATAAAAAGGATTTAAATTAAAGGATTATAAGAGAGGATCATAAAAGGATTATAATGTAATAAGAAAGGTTAAGGAAACCCAAGTAATAAGATCCCGGGTATGATCCCTCAAACGATAAACGAAAACGAAAGTTAAGCGAACCGTATAACAGATCAGCGGTCATTAGGCAAACAATTAGGAAGTTAATCAAAGAGATTAGAGGGGATGATGTCATCCAACCAATGAGAAGAGGACAAAGAGGGGAGGATGACATCACATGATGACATAAGCATGACATAGGGAGGAAGGAGATGTGGTTGGTTGATAACCACACAAAGTCAAGGGTAGAAAGGTAATTACCCAAAAACAAATAAAAAACAACCAACCAAAGAATCAAATCAAAGCAAAAACACAAAAATCTCTCTTTCTTCCAAGCTTGCTCTCGGCTTTTCTTCTTTTTCAAAGAAGAAATTTCCAAAAATCAAGTTCCAAGCATTGTTAAATCACAAGGTAATTATCTAAGGTTCCTTGTACATAAATATGGATATCCTATAAGTTTAAGCTCCTAATTCCTTCACAATCTCTTCCAATAAATCAAGGAAGAAGATGGTGAATAGTAACCTTCAAGAAATAACTTTAGTTTTCTTGAATTTTTATGAAAGTTTAAGGTTATACAAGCAAGGATCAAGGTTCTTTAGGCATTCAAAGCTCTTGTGTTGTGTTAAGAAGCTTCAAGGAAGGTATAATCTCTTAACCAAGCTTTGTTATTGAATGTTAAGAGCATAATATGAGTATTCTAGTTCATGAGAGGCTTGATGGTTGTGTATGTAGAGATTAGTTGGTTTTGGGATGTTTTTGGAGTTATAAATCTTGGTTGTTGATTAATGAACTTAAGTGTAGTTTAAATTCATGATAAAGAGTAGTATAAATTGTTAATGTTGAGTTGTTGGGGCTGTTATGATAAAGTATGGATGGATTTTTGATTGGGTTGTGATTGTGGGTTGATTGTGAGATGATTTGGAGTGGTTTAAAATTGGGTAATCGCGTAAACATAGCCGTCGTAATGCCCGATTTACCGTAGACTGTTTTTGTTCTTAACATCAGAACCGTTGAACTCACTGCTAGGTTTTGACCATTGCCATGTTTAGATAGTTCATGTTATGAGCTTCGTTTTGATATGTGGTTCGTTTGATTCCGATGAACGGTTTAGGAGAAACGGCCGTTTTAAGTAACGACGTTTCTCGAACAAAACATTACCCCTCACCTTATTTTGAAACATAGGTTAAAGACCAAAAAGGGTTAATTAGTGTATGAAACAATTATGATAAGAGTGTTAGGCAGTTGGTAAGACACTCGCGAAGGAATTGCCTTAAAACTCGTAATGGTTAAATTATTAAAAATGGTGGAGCTGAGGGTACTCGAGTAACTTAAGAGAATCAGTAAGCGCAAAACAAGCGTTAGAGTCTAAGTTAGTTAAAGTATAGATTTACAAGTGACTTTGGTTTAATTCCAACTCACATGTTGTTTATAGGTTACCAGACCCGTCCCAAGCCATTTGTAACCCCCAGTCGCTCAGGCAAGTTTTCTATCCGTTATACTGTTGTTGTGATGTATACACTTGTATATGCATGATCTTGTGATAGATGCATGATGGTTAAATTAGCAAATTCTTGCGATATATTGTAACATGTGATATGGTACATATGCATGCCTGTTTCGTATTCTTGCCATATATATCTGTTGGTTCAGTTGATAATACCTATGCTAGAGAATAGCGGTAATTTGCATATACCCTTAGTGTAGGGACCCAAAGGTGAAAACATTTTCTAAAACCAGGAGTCGAGGATCCCGAGTAGATTTTATATATATATATATATTTATATATATATATATATGGTTATAGTTTTCAAAACTATTAATCGAATAAGGTTTATTCGATAACTTTATATTATTTATTGAATATTATTTCGAATATTCATTCGAGGGCTTATGACTCAGCTTATTTATTTATTGAATATTATTTCGAATATTCATTCGAGGGCTTATGACTCAGCTTATTTATTTATTGAATATTATTTTGAATATTCATTCGAGGGCTTATGACTCAGCTTATTTATTTATTGAATATTATTTTGAATATTCATTTGAGGATCTATGACTCTGATTATTTGCTGAGATATATTCTTTATTTTATTAAGAAATAAGGTGTCGATAATCAAACTCACTTTTGATTATTCAAATAAAGATAGTACCTTCGTATAAGTATATCTTTGGTTATTTAATATTCATTTCAAGTATAAGTTTTACAACTTCTACTTCAATTATTTTTATAAAGATTATTCTTTATGGGAATATTATTTAAATAATAATATTCAGATATTTTCTAATATATTGGGACTGATTTATTTTACTAAATCAGCATCACTCCAACCATTCTTAAAAATGTTTTTCGAGTCTTCAAAATGATTTTTAAAAGTTAGAGCGGATCCCAAAACTCATTTTTATATTTAAGATCCTCCTTTCGAAGGGGATTTAAATACTCGCTCAAAACCTGAGGGATCCGACTTTGTGGTGTGTTTTATATTCGTAACAAGGTTGCTGTTTTGATAAATGAATTGATTACTTACCCAACACTCGGGAAGTAAAATTCTTGGAACAAGTTAATCCATTAACAGGCATCGCCTGGGAAATATCGGTGAGTTTTCCTTTCCAACTAGATACGACTTCTTGGTGGAGCCGTATCAATAAGTTTCTACTTGGGGAAAGGGGGAACGAGCTTTACGTTTCGGAGTCATGGATTTCATCTGAACTAGGAGTGGCGTAAGTGGTCGAGTGGCGCCGGCCCAGTCTTATTATATTGGCCCAAATGGCCTGGAAGTTCCGCTAAGGCGGTCCATTCCTTAGGAGTTCAGTGTTCGGTTGACAAGTAAATCTGACAGGTTCTCCTCCTCATGTAGAAAATGGTGGGGTTGTACTACTACGACTGATCATCGTAAGTGGTCTTCCTGGCGCGGCAAACTCCCGTAATGAGTTCATCATCCATTGGATATTTCTGCAACACTACCCAGAGCACTTCGAGAGAAAGGCTACGGTTGGGCGATTGTTGAGTGTTGGCAGGGTCAAGTTTTCAAAATGATGTTTGCATCAAATGAAGTATCTCATAACTTCATTTTATTTTGATGATATTTTAAAGGTTGAATCTATTCAAGTATTGTCTTGTAGTCTCATCTATGTGATGAACTTTTGAAACTAATTATAACTTGAACGGTGGTAGTTCAAGTAGTATTTGGAAAAGATATAAGTATATTGGAGTATCTTGTTACTTCATCTTTTAAACTTATATCTAGTAAATGATTATCTTATGCATGACAAAGATTTTCAGAAAAATGTTGAGACAAGGTTAGATATATGAGATCACCTTGCAACGATATTTTTATACAGTTATACACTGGAACTCTGTGTGTATTATGCATGGAAGAGGACTTCCAATATTTTGAAAAGTATATATGTATATATATATACTGAATATTTTGTGACTTCATCGCATTAAGATATCAACTTGGTTCATTTCTTTTGACCAAGACTTTCATGAGTACTATGAGAAGGCTCGTATATTGTTAATCATTATACATATTATTTTGGTGGGCTTGCTGCTCACCCTTGCTTTCTTCTTTCATCACACAACCTCAGATAGATAAGATGAACAGGACCAAGCTCCCAATTCGCAAGCGGATAGGAAACGTTCCGCAGCTTTCTGGAAGCGTTGAGGCCGCTGTAGCTGAGGTAGAAATTACCAATAGGCTAAGTTTTCAACTAATGATGTACCAGACTTATGTATATTATGAATTGTAATAATGGCAAAGAAATGTAAATTTATTCAGAAACCTGTTTAAGGTGTATTGGCATATAATTGTGGAATAAAACGACTTGTGATTATTTTTGGATATTCATCTCTGAGACTATAACTTGTGGTGTGTGTGTTTATTGTGGGGTCACAGTACAGAGTAGTTGATTATTTATTAAGATTGGGTGTTATTAAGGGAAATGGAACTCGTGACAACCCGGATCCCCGACCCCGGATTTGGGGGTGTTACATTCCTTTCAAATTCGATGAAGAATGTCTAGCTGCTTTTGAGAGATTGAAGAACAGTTTGACTACAACACCTGTTATTACTGCACCTGATTGAAATGAGCCCTTTGAGATGATGTGTGATGCTAATTACTATGCAGTTGGAGCAGTTCTTGCCCAGAGAAAGCAAAACATATTCATTATGGTTTACTATGCTAGTAAAACCCTTAATGGTGCTCAGCTAAATTACACTATTACAGAGAATGAGCTTTTGGCGATCGTCTATGGTTTTGAGAAATTATGTTCTTACTTACTTAGAATAAAAGTGACAGTTTTCACTGATCGTGTTGTTATTCGGTATCTGGTCTCGAAGAAAGATTCAAATCCTCGATTGATTCGATGAATTCTATTGCACAGAAAACCAAGTAGCGAATCATCTCTCACGACTGGAAGATCACGGAAATGCTTCCCAAGATAAGACGTTAATCAATTAATCTTTTCTCGATGAGCAACTTTTTGGGGTGCAAGAAGAAGAAGCATAGTTTGCAGACATTGTGAACTATCTTGTGAGTAATGTTATGCCCCTGAACTCTCTTATGCTCAAAGGAAGAAGTTTCTACATGAGGTAAAGTGGTATCGATGGGATGAGCCGTTCTTGTTCAGACAGGGAGCAAATCAGATTATCTAGAAGATGAATTCCGTATAGTGAAACGAAGGGTATTCTGCGAGATTGTCATTCTACTGTGTATGGTGGTCATTATGGTAGAGAGAAGACAACTGCCCGTATTCTCCAAGCGGGATTTTTCTGGCCTACTTTGTTTAAGGATGTTCATCGATTCGTGTCAAGATGTGATCGCTGCCAAAAAGTTGGAAATATGTCCAAAAGAGACGAGATGCCTCTCAATGTTCTTCTTGAAGTTGAGATATTTGATGTTTGGAGAATCGACTTCATGGGGCATTTGTCTCATCATGCAATAATCAGTATATTCTTTTGGTGGTGGATTCTGTGTCTAAATGGGTAGAGGTTAAAGCCTTTCCAACCAACAATGCGAAGGTGGTGATAAATTTTCTTCGTAAGCAGATATTCACACGTTTTGGTACTCCAAGGGTTATAATCAGTGATGAGGGATCGCATTTCTGCAATCGCAAGTTCACTGCATTAATGGAAAGATAACATGTGAATTATCGTGTTGCCACAGCCTACCATCCTCAAACTAATGGGCAAGCCGAAGTCTCTAACCGAGAGATCAAAAGAATATTGGAGAAGGTTGTTAGTCCGTCAAGGAAGGATTGGTCATTGAAGCTAGATGAAGCTGTATAGGCCTATAAAACAGCATACAAGACTCCTTTAGGAATGTCACCATTCCAGTTGGTGTATGGAAAGGCGTGTCATTTGCCTGCGGAGCTAGAGCATATAGCGTATTGGGCTTTGAAGAAGCTGAATATTGACATGGCAGCTACTGGAGAGAAAAGAATGCTTCAACTTAATGAACTCGAGGAGTTCCGACTGCAGGCTTATGAGAACCACAAGGTATACAAGGTGAAGGTCAAAAGATGGCATGATAGAGGTTAGTGCGCAAGTCATTTGCGCCTGGTTACAAAGTTCTATTGTTCAACTCTCGTCTCTGACTTTTTCCAGGGAAGCTTAAGTCGAGATGGTCAGGTCCGTTCATTGTCAAAGTTATGTTTCCACATGGAGCAGTGGAGATTTTTGATAAGCATCTGGACCAAGCGTTCAAGGTAAATGGTTAGAGGTTGAAGCATTATTATCATTATATGGTGAACCTTGCGGTGGTGAGCTCCGTTCTTTCGACAACTTGATTCGAAGATTCATGTCAAGCTAGTGACGTAAACCAAGCACTTCGTGGGAGGCAACCCATGTTTTTTGTATAGTAGCATCGACAAGAAGATAAAAAACAATAAAAAAAATTCTAAAATTTTTCAGAAGCACGGCGTGCCCGCGCTTAAAGTGAGGTGGTCGCGCGAGATTCTCAAGAGACACGGCGCGCCTGCGCTCGAAACGGGGCGGCCGCGCGAACCCCCGGGAAAAAATAAAAATAGAAAAAAATAGAAAAAAATCAAAACAAAACCACTCCCTACCCGAAAATTAACCTATTTCTACCCTAATTCTATATCCTAAACACTTCTAAACCCTATCCATCCTCTTCACTTATCCTATATATATACATCCTCTCTCATTATACAACATCTTCTATATTCTCTAAACCCTAGCTTCTCCTATACACTACTTACATCCTAATCTATATTCTATTGTTGATATGGCACCTCAGAGAGCAAGAACCGCTGGGAGTAGTAGCACTCATCCCTCGGCTACCGAGGAATCTAGCATGGGTGTCGCGGTGAACAGATTTTCTTCTCCGGAGGCACAAGCAGAGTTTAATAGGCTAATGTCTAAGTCGATTACGAAGGAGAGGGGTTTCTTACCCATGATGAAGGATATGAAGCTTTTGGAGATGATTGTTAAGTTCGGATGGTACACTTTCTATGTGACACCCGCTGCAGTCCCGATGAGCATTGTGCGAGAATTTTATACGAATGCCAAGGCGGATAAGAATGGGTTTTCTGTGGTACGTAGGTTGACGGTTGATTATATTCCTGAGGCTATTCATAGGGTTATCAATCAACCCGCGAGGAAGCCTACTGCTGAGGATTGGGTACAAAATACTAGGGAGGATTTTTATCTGGATTATATTGTGGCTGAGTTGTGTGTTCCTGGGATAGAGTGGAAGTACAACGCGGGCACGAATGAGCCGCTTACTTTTGCTTCTTTATGTATGAACCGGTATGCTAGGGTGTGGAACCTATTTGTGTGTGCATATATCATGCCATCTTCGCACTCGCACGAGGTTACTGTGGATCGTGCTTTTTTTCTATAGGGAATTCTGAATGAAGAGTATGTGGATCTTGGTTTTGTGATTCATCAGAACATGATGCATTTTATGCAAGGAAGGACCACGGGGGTAATTCCTCATGCCTCTATTATTACAAGGTTATGCACCGCAATTAGTGTTAGGTGGCCTGAGCATGAGCAGCTACAGATGCCTAGTGCTCCCATTGATAGCTCGGCGATTCAGCAGCTGAAGGAGTGGTATGGCGGTAAGGCCGACGAGAAGGGTTTAGGCTACACATATAATCATTTACCAGGTGGCCGACCAGCTGATCAGACTTATGCAGGAGGTTCTTCTTAGGAATGTTAGGCAACCATTAGAGTCTCTCGTGGAGCCACTCGATCTTCTCGTGCTCAGTAAAAAGGGGAGAGTTTTAGACTTGGAGATGTGCAGTACAGGTGATTGACTAAGCGCATGGATGCGATGCACGACATTCACAATCATTTTGCAGCAGATTTGACACAGGCTTTGAGCACTTTTTCCGGGCCACTGGTGTTGAACTTGATTGGCCTGTTTTTAGAGCTGATTTTGTGTACCCGCCTCTTGATACTCCACCCGAGGAGGGTGATCTTTCTGATGAATAGGTATGCCTTGTATCCTTGCTATTGCCTTTAATGAGGACATTGAAATTTTTATGTTTGGGGTGATGATGTAAGGATTAGTAGTTGTGTGTGTCCATATAGATTCATATTGCATGTTTATTTGTAGTTTATTTTAGTTCCATTCATATGTTGCATGATTTTCTATTTAGGTTTATTTGCATATTTTGTCATTTTAGTACGTTCCATGTAGTTGCATTTGCATGCATATAACATGATCCCTTAGGTTGCGCTGTTTCTGATAGATTTGTTGATGTTAATTTTAGTGTAGTGACGTCGAATAGAGGGATGTTTAAGTACTAATGAATTAAATTGCATGCCCAGAAACAAAATTCATTCACAAGTCTTATAGGTCATTTTTGAACTAGATCATGATCATACTTGTTTGTTGTTGAGATTTAATCATTTGGTTATACTTAGAATTTATGATATTCCCGTAATAATGTAGGAACACTGATTTTTAAACTAAGGGGAAATCATGGATTTCATTGCTGGTTGTGAATAAAGCTAGGCGTCAAATGGCTAATAGCCGGCTCATATTTTATGAGTAGTCTAGGGTTGAATGAGATGGAGCAAAACACACACATTCAGATTCATTGGAAAAAGAAATTTAAAAAAATGAAAAAAAATATGTTAGTATGTGTTATGCATAATTGATCAAGAGTGAGCTCTTTAATACTTGAGTAATTAAGTTCTAGGGGACTTTGTGCCTAGCGACCTAAGGTTTTTATAGTATGGGATCCGCTAACCTAACGTTCGCTATATGGGTATTACTGTATAAGTCTTTTGGGACGTCATTCATTGCACGGTCAAATAAGCATATGTGTTATATGTTCACTGTAATAGCATGGATCCTTGTATAACTCTAGTAAATTGAAGTGTTGTGAGTCATTATATATTTAACGTTCATTCTATTTATAAACTTGTGATTGTTTTCGCGAAAGAATAGGATATGATTATTGATCTAGTGTTGAGAGTATATCTGTTAAGCATCGCAGACACACACGGTTCTGGGTTGTAAGTTGATTGTGGGATTTAGTTGAACTTTGTTTCGAATAATTGCAATCTTAGAAACATTGATTATTGATTGGTTATAGTTATTCCGAGGGGATCGTTGCATTTTCACGTAGTTGCATTCATGTATTAGTTGTGTTTTTAGTTTTGAGTCTATTTATGCTTCAGGACAAGCATCGATTTAAGTTTAAGAGTGTGATGAGTGGAATTTATATCCACTTGGAATGCTTCATATCAGCTTTATTTGGTATCTTGGACTCAAGTATGTGGTGTTTTTAATGTGTTTTTGGTGTTAAGTCATTACAGGGCACTAGTCAGAAGGAAGAAATGAGTTTTTCAATGATTTTATGCTAATAAGAGGTCAGGTTTGGAGTTTCGGAATATCGCACGAAGAAAGGAGCGCAAAGCAAGAAAAATCAGAGTTTCTGACAGAAGGCGATGCCCGCGCCAGAAGCGGGGCGGCCGCGCCAGGAGATCCAGCAAGGCAGCGCACCCGCACCAGTGTGTTTTTGCAGAATCCTGATTCTATTACGATTCTGATTGTCTGAGAATCCAGGTCCACTTGGGGCTTATATATAAAGATAAAAAGATATTTTTATCAAGAAGGAAACCAGGGAGAACATTAAGAAGACCTAGAGCACACGAGACGGATAAGGAGAAGAAGATTTAGTTATACTTTTGTATTCTTCAATTTAGGCGATAGTTTTGGATACTTTTTTTTGCTTTGTTCTAAACCCTAGTACTTTTATATTCTATCGTAGTATTCTGAACTTATTTAGTATCATGTTTTCATTGGAACCCATGGTGATGATGTGTTCGATCATGAACTAATCATTGTCATGGAGTTCTAGCGGATTTACTTATGGATTTCAATAGTTGATTGTTCTAAATCTTTACTGTGTGGTGATTTATGATTTCCTAGTTTGGTTGTGCTTATTCGTCTTTGATGTGTAGCTAAAATCTAAGATTGTTTGTTAATCTCTATTGAAACGATAGTGAATTTAGAGGTTTAGAACTTGCCATGCTAGCATTGGTTTATGTATGAATTGACATGCATAATTCGTATTGTAATTTTAACCATCTTACACACCCTATATAATCATAATAGATAACCTGCTCTTCAACTGTTATGTTTTCAAATTCTATAGACATATAGGGTCTAAGCATAATTGGTGTCTACTTAACTTCTATCTTGATTATGGATGCTTAGTAGTAGGGTATACGTATATCGAAAGATAACGTATACTAGTTTCGTGTTATCCGATTAGTTATCATCACCATCTCGTACTATTGATAAAGACATAAACTTTGAATGAAGTACTTAATAAAGTTAGAATTTCATGCTTTATTCTCATATAAGTAATTCACTTTTAATCTCTTAGTTAATGCATACTAGTCTAATCTCTTAAGTAGTTAATCAAATCAAACTTGTTACTTTTCTTAGCTGTGAACGATAACCATACATTTTTGCATAAGTGCATAATCTGAACTTAACCTAAACCAATCCCTGTGGGAACGAAATTGACTTATATCTTATACAACTTATGATCACGTACGCCTGCATGTATTTTCGCATATATTTTAGTGCGAACATTTAGTTAAAGCAAAATCTGCATGTATAAATACTGATAGTAAGAATGTTAACATAAACTCTGAAAAAAGTCTTCTGCTGCATATGTTAACAAACTTAAAAAGGCCAAAGGATCCAAGCAAGTCTAGGTCCTTAAAAATACTAACTGATTCAAATTACTAATTACAGGGTGACATGAGGAATGCTCTAGTCTTGGACAGTGGATGCTCAGGACATATGACTGGTTATAAATCCCTGCTATCAGAATTTGAGGAGAAGGTTGGGCCAAGCATTTCTTATGGAGATGGCAACTTATGAAAAATCTTGGGATATGGCAAAATCAAAATTGAAAATGTCATTATTGAAAATGTAGCTCTAGTTGCAGGACTCAAGCATAATCTGATCAGTGTGAGTCAAATATGTGACAGAGGTTACCATGTCAACTTCTATAAGGAGCATTGTGAAATTGTCAGTAAGTCTAATGACAAGATTGCATTGACTGGTGTAAGATATGGTAGTTTATATGAAGCTAGGGTCTCCACAAGTATTGATGAATCAGAAGTTTATCTACTGAGTAGAGCATCTGTGGAAGACAGCTTGAACTGGCGTAAAAGACTTTCTAACCTCAACTTCAACAATATCAATGAACTTGTGAGGAAAGATCTTGTGAGAGGATTTCCCAATACAGTATTTACTCCTGATGGCTTATGTGATTCATTCCAGAAAGCCAAGCAAAAGAAAACATCTTTTAAGAGTAAAACTGAATCCTCCATTCTTGAACCATATCATCTACTTCATATTGATCTCTTTGGTCCAGTAAATGTTATGTCATTTGCAAAGAAGAGGTATGCACTCGTAATTGTTGATGAATATACAAGATACAAATGGGTGTATTTTCTGCACACTAAGGATGAAACTCCATGAAAGGAATATGTCCTAAGTCCAATCATGTATTAGGATTTAGGAATAACTTTTATGTAATCTGTTTTGATTTCATTGATATTAATAAAAGACTTGTTTTGTTTTTATTACGGGCTCTATCTATTTAAGTGTTTAAATAAGATATACCATAGTTTAGAGTAAAGCTTTTATGGATTATGATGAGATCATAATAGTGAGACCTAAAAGATGATAACTCTAAACTTAAATAGTTCCTGATCATAGGATTACTAACTGGTAATTAATAATCTGCAAAGATCGGTACATACTATGCTTGCTTCATTATGAAGGATATCTGTTCTCATAGACATTTGTGTGGTGACACTATAGCTAGTATGTAGGTGCTTATTATAGAATAAGTTCACTGAACATGACTCGCACAGCTGAACAACTGATGGAGTTCACTCACGTGTCAGCAGTTGTTCACATAGTGATAGTTGTACAAGTATCCTTAGACTTGAGGTCATCATAGTCATCTTGTGTACACTGAACTATGCTCTACTGGGTATAGGAATTTGTACACGAAGATAGTGTATGATCAATAAAGGATCTACCCCTTCCAGTGAAGGAAGCGAATGTTCAAGGCTGATCCACTTATGCTAGTTCAGGAATCTCTGGCCAGAGTGAATGAAATTAGAAAGGTTTTGCATAGAACTAAGCATAGTAAATGGTAAGCAAGTGATTAAATTAGATAGGCTTGACACAAGATCCATGCCTTGTATTTAATCAGGACATTGTAGGGTAGAAGGAGTTTATTGTACGATAACTATTCACTGAATAGGTTCTTGATATTCTAAGCAGTGAATTCGTATTATCCGGATAGTCGCGATATGCTGAGAAGTATCCCTCAGGATGTAGAATAAATGTGATTAATTAATTAATCATATTTAATAAATTAGAGAGTTTATATAAATAATGATAAAATAGTTTTATTGTTATTTATTTCTACTACCGGCTTAATATTGAACCTACAGGGTCACACCATAAAAAGAGAATAATTTAATGGTGGAGGAATTAATTAATAATGGCTAATAATTATTTATTTGTGAAATAAATAATTAATTGGCAAATTTAATAATTGATTAAATGAGATTTAATTGATTATAAATTAATTAAGAAAAGTTCTTAATATTATTAATTCAGGATTTAATTTTTTGGAAATTAAATCAAGAGAGAGAATTATTTCTAAAGTGTTTAGAAAAAGGATTAATAATTAAAAGGTGTTTTAATTATTAATGAGAATAATAAATGGGATAATAATAATAATAATATTTATGGGAAAATTTCAGCTGAAATTTTGCCTATAAATATACTATTATAAACCCTATTTTTATTCTAACCCCAATTTTTAGAAAAACCTAATTCTCTCCACCTCCTCCTCCGCCTTAACGTCGTTTTCTTGGTGGATACCGGTGGAGTGCTTCACGTTTGAGGAGCAGCTGCTAAGGATCTCCGATCGTTGCTTTTGGATCGCATATTAAAGGTTAGTAATCGATCCCTATGTTTTTACCACGATTTATATGCTTTTATTTGGATTTTATATGTGTAAAAGTGTTTTACCATGCCTCCGCTGCGATTAAAATCCAACATTGGTATCAGAGCATAGGTTGTATGCATATAGATCTGTGGTAAAAATTTCAGAATTTTATGTGCTTGTATGAATTAATTATGATTTTTACAAGTTATATTATGGATTAATTTTGTCTGATGAGAAATCGTTTCTCAGAATAATTTTGAATGTTGATCTGGGTTCTACAAGTGTTGTAGATCGTCTGGGTATTTTTCATAATTTTATGATGTATAGATTTTTTATTATGAATTTTTGAAGTTCTTGTAATTAAATTCGTAATTAAATAATCATATATATATAAATTGTAAGTATGTATATATATATATATTTGCTGCTGTTGCTTGCATGTGTGTTGAATGCTGTACTGATGTGATGGTGAGGCACGGCCTCCAAGAAAAGAGAAAAGCAAAGTAGACAGAGAACAGAGATGTCAGGTGGCGCGCATTCCGGGAATGCGTTACACCCTGTGGCGCATTCACGGAATGCGTTACACCTTTTAATTGGTTAAAAGGGTTGTAACGCATAACCGGAATGCATTACAGGGCTTGTAACGCGTTCCTATAATGCGTTACAGCCCGACTGTCCACATTAAATTTGATTATCTGGGAGTTTCGTAACTCCGTTTTGGGCGTGCAATATACCGTTGGATTCTTTTTCCGAGACGTATCTAATGGAGTGATCAATTTTAGTTTATATAAAAGTTTTGAACTGTTTATATTTCCGAAAGTGTTTTAAAGCTGTTTTTTAACTGTTTTAACTGCTTTTAAATGCTTCATGTGATACATAGAGATGTATAATGCTTAGACCAATATGCTAGATGATGTAACATGCCTACCTTGATGTTTATTCATGTTTATATATGTGATATATGCTTAGTTTATCATGCGATGATAGATTTAGGTGAACTTAAATGAACATAAGGCGTTTTGTTAGACAACCTAGTATAGTGAAATTGTTTCATAACCTTAATAACAATATTATGAATACAATCATGAGATTCTTGTGTTTATGAAACACGTAATTGAATATGAATTTTCGATATGAGAGAAAGGATGATTCTGTCAACAACAGATTTCTATCTGTAAGAAAGGGTTATTAAGTGACGCCTCTTGACAATGCTCCACCCGATCTGGGAATCATCTAACGATCGATTATTGATTTGAAATATTTAATTTAAAAGGAAGAATCTCTTTATAATATGATTATGATTGTAACGTAATATAATCCCTCTAAAATTAAATAATATCAAGTAGTAATTGGCCAATGACACAACGGGCTTGTGTCGGTCATAGCCTTCCAACATGATAGAAAGTAGTTCTTATTTTTAAATCATTGTCATTTCGTGCCACAGTCGAGGGCTTTGATTTCGAAATTAAAAATACTTGTCTATTATATAGAGATGTGTACATTCAATAAGAATCTAAAGGTCGTTACGTGCCACAGCCGTGGGCCTTTGGGGACTGATTCAATTGTACGGAATGTTGGGTTAGACTTGACTTAGAATATTGAGTTTGTCGTGCCACAGCCGTGACTCAATTATTCAAGAGGCTAAAGTTTGATTAGGGAATAACATAAGATATAATTGACAAGAGTTGTCTGCCTATTGAACATTACATGGCGTTTCGTGCCACAACCGAGGTTGTGTGATGGAATGTAGGATCCCTATTCCCACTAGCATTATGAATGCTTAATTTTTCACGTAGGGGGTTGATAAATTAGATAAACTAGTGGGAGCCACTTATGAATAAAGACCCGATTCATATAATGTTTTAAAATGAAATCGAATATTTGCTAAGTGTTGTTATGTGTTTATCATTTACAGATTTACTTTGTACGTTATGTCTTCTGCACTATCACTCAGGAGCATACTAGATGCTCACAAGTTGACTGGTCCTAATTATGCTGACTGGCTTCGAAACTTGAGAATTGTTCTCAGGATTGAGAAGCTGGAATACGTGATTGACTCACCTAAGCCTATTGAACCTGCTAGCGATGCGCATAATGATGAACATGTTGTGTATCGTAAGTGGATAGATGATGCAAATGTTGCTCAATGCATCATGCTAGCTTTCATGAACATTGAGCTACAGAAGCAACATGAGCATATGGATGCTCACACTATCCTCATGCATCTACAAGAGTTGTATGATATAGCGGGGAGGACAGCTCGATATGAGATATCGAAGGAGTTGTTCGGTTGTAGGATGTTTGAGGGATCATCTGTGAATGACCATGTACTTAAGATGATCAATTTGATTGAACGTCTTGGACAACTTGGTTTTGCCATGGATGGGGAGCTGAGCCAAGACTTGGTCTTGCAATCGCTTCCGAGTTCGTTCTCGCAGTTTGTTGTGAACTTTCACATGAATAAGTTGGATGTCAGCCTGCCTGAACTCCACAACATGTTAAAGACTGCGGAATCAAATTTTCCCCCTAAGAAGAGTTCTGTTCTTCTAATTGGTGAAAGTTCCAATCCTAAGAAAAGGTAGAGGAACTTTTCCAAGAAGAAGAATGTAGGTGAGAAAACGCCGGTTCCACCAAAAGCTGAAGACCCCAAGAGCAAAGTTGTTTGCTTTCACTGTAACAAGGTGGGGCACTGGAAGAGGAACTACAAGGTTTACCTTGCAGAATTGAAGAAGAAGAAGGGTAGTGAGACTACCGCTTCTGATTCAGGTATGTTCATGATAGAAGTGAATATGTCATTAAATCAAATTTCTACTTGGGTATTAGATACCGCCTGTGGTTCTCAAATCTGCAATTTGTTGCAGGGACTAAGGAGAAGTAGGACTCTTGAGGAAGAGGAGGTGATTCTACTGATGGGAAATGGAGCAAGAGTTGTTGCTGAAGATGTAGAATCATTTCATTTACATATGCCTACGGGCAAGACTATTGTTTTAAATAATTGTTATTTTGTTCCCTTGATTGTGAGGAATATTATTCCCATGTTAGACTTGGCTGGATTTTCATTTATTATTGAGAATAATGAATGTTTTATTCTTAGAGATAATATTCTTTATGGACGTGGTACTTTAAATAATGGTCTGTATAAATGTGACATAATTTACTTCAGATTGAACAAACTAATAAAAGAAAAGGGATGATGAAAATCTCACTTCATTGTGGCACTGCAGTCTCCATTTAGTAGACATGGAGAGAGGGCTGCAAATTTGCTAGGAATGGTACACACAGATGTATGTGGACCAATGTCTACGCAAGCCATGGGTGGGTTTTCATACTTCATTACTTTCATGGATAATAGATCTAGATTCGGATATGTGTTTGATGAAACACAAGTCTGAAGCCTTTGAAAAGTTCAAAGAGTATAAGTATGAAGTGGAGAAACAAACCAAACATAGTATTATAATTCTTCGATTAGATCGAGGTGGTGAATACTTGAATGGAGAGTTTCTGGATTATCTCAAAGTAAATGGTATAGTCTCCCACTGGACACCTCGAGATTGGTATCTGAAAGGAGAAATTGAACTTTGTTAGACATAGTTCGGTCCATGATGAGCTATGCAAATCTTCCAGTATTCCTATGGGGTTACACATTGGAAACCTCAGCATATTTACTGAATAAGGTGCCTTCCAAATCTGTTCCTCAAAACTCCGTATGAGATATGGAAAGAAAGAAAACCGAGTCTTAAATACGTTAAGATTTGGGGATGTCCAGCTTATGTCAAGTAAGTTGACCCAGATAAGCTGGAATATCGATCCGTAAAATGTAGTTTTGTGGGATATCCTAAAGAGACTTTAGGGTATTACTTTTATACCGATCATCGGGTGTTTGTCTCCTGACTTGCTACCTTCTTGGAAAAGAAGTTTATCCTTGAAGGAAACAGTGGGAGCAAAATTGAACTTGATGAAGTTCAAGAAGCACAAACTACTACGGATTAAGTGGAAATACCTGTTCTGACTGAACAACCTTTTGTGGAATAGCCCATTCATAGAACAGGGAGAATGTCTAGCCAACCTGAGAGGTAATATGGCCTTTTCATTAAGAATGACAATGAGTTGTCGATCATTAATGATGACGACCCTGTGACCTATAATGAGGCTATGAGTAGTGTTGACTCAGAGAAATGGCATAGTGCCATGAAATCCGAAAAGGAATCTATGTATACGGTATACAAAAGAATGATTAGAGCAGAAGGCCAGGTGGAGACCTTTAAGGCCAGGCTTTTGGAAAAAGGATTCAGACAAAGGCAATGGATTGACTTTGATGAAACCTTTTACCTGTAGCCCTGTTAAAATCAATTCGGATTTTGCTTGCAATTGCTGCTTACTACCACTATGAGATCTGGCAAATGGACGTGAAAACGGCCTTCCTCAATGGGGAACTTGAGGAGGAAGTGTATATGACACAGCCGGAAGGTTTTCTTTCCAAGGGAAATGAACACCTAGTGTGTAAGCTGCTGCGAACCATATGTGGTTTAAAGCAAGCTTCTCGTAGATGGAACATCCATTTTGATGAGATAATCAAAGAGTTTGGTTTTATCAAAAACGTAGATGAACCATGTGTCTACAAAAGGGTTAGTGGGAGCGCGGTAACATTTCTTGTATTGTATTGAAATAGAGTTGACACATATAACAACATAGCAGACCCACTCACAAAGCTACTTTCTGAAAGTCACTTTGATCGTCATAAAGACAAGATGGGTATTAGATACCAGAGTGATTGGCTTTAGTACAAGTGGGAGATTGAAAGGAATATGTCCTAAGTCCAATCATGTATTAGGATTTAGGAATAACTTTTATGTAATCTGTTTTGATTTCATTGATATTAATAAAAGACTTGTTTTGTTTTTATTACGGGCTCTATCTATTTAAGTGTTTAAATAAGATATACCATAGTTTAGAGTAAAGCTTTTATGGATTATGATGAGATCATAATAGTGAGACCTAAAAGATGATAACTCTAAACTTAAATAGTTCCTGATCATAGGATTACTAACTGGTAATTAATAATCCGCAAAGATCGGTACATACTATGCTTGCTTCATTATGAAGGATGTCTGTTCTCATAGACATTTGTGTGGTGACACTATAGCTAGTATGTAGGTGCTTATTATAGAATAAGTTCACTGAACATGACTCGCACAGCTGAACAACTGATGGAGTTCACTCACGTGTTAGCAGTTGTTCACATAGTGATAGTTGTACAAGTATCCTTAGACTTGAGGTCATCATAGTCATCTTGTGTACACTGAACTATGCTTTGGTTTAGTTCTTAGTCTCCAGGGACAATTATTAGGGCTCTACTGGGTATAGGAATTTGTACACGAAGATAGTGTATGATCAATAAAGGATCTACCCCTTCCAGTGAAGGAAGCGAATGTTCAAGGCTATCCACTTATGCTAGTTCAGGAATCTCTGGCCAGAGTGAATGAAATTAGAAAGGAGTTTCTAATTTGTATAGAACTAAGCATAGTAAATGGTAAGCAAGTGATTAAATTAGATAGGCTTGACACAAGATCCACGCCTTGTATTTAATCAGGACATTGTAGGGTAGAAGGAGTTTATTGTATGGTAACTATTCACTAAATAGGTTCTTGGTATTCTAAGCAGTGAATTCGTATTATCCGGATAGTCGCGATATGCTGAGAAGTATCCCTCACGATGTAGAATAAATGTGATTAATTAATTAATCATATTTAATAAATTAGAAAAATTATATAAATAATGATAAAATAGTTTTATTGTTATTTATTTCTACTACCGGCTTAATATTGAACCTACAGGGTCACACCATAAAAAGAGAATGATTTAATGGTGGAGGAATTAATTAATAATGGCTAATAATTATTTATTTGTGAAATAAATAATTAATTGGCAAATTTAATAATTGATTAAATGAGATTTAATTGATTATAAATTAATTAAGAAAAGTTCTTAATATTATTAATTACGGATTTAATTTTTTGGAAATTAAATCAAGAGAGAGAATTATTTCTAAAGTGTTTAGAAAAAGGATTAATAATTAAAAGGTGTTTTAATTATTAATGAGAATAATAAATAGGATAATAATAATAATATTTATGGGAAAATTTCAGCTGAAAATTTTGCCTATAAATATACTATTATAAACCCTATTTTTATTCTAACCCCAATTTTTAAAAAAACCTAATTCTCTCCACCTCCTCCTCCGCCTTAACGTCGTTTTCTTGGTGGATACCGGTGGAGTGCTTCACGTTTGAGGAGCAGTTGCTAAGGATCTCCGATCGTTGCTTTTGGATCACATATTAAAGGTTAGTAATCGATCCCTATGTTTTTACCACGATTTATATGCTTTTATTTGGATTTTATATGTGTAAAAGTGTTTTACCATGCCTCCGCTGTGATTAAAATCCAACATTGGTATCAGAGCATAGGTTGTATGCATATAGATCTGTGGTAAAAATTTCAGAATTTTATGTGCTTGTATGAATTAATTATGATTTTTACAAGTTATTTTATGGATTAATTTTGTCTGATGAGAAATCGTTTCTCAGAATAATTTTGAATGTTGATCTGGGTTCTACAAGTGTTGTAGATCGTCTGGGTTTTTTTTTCATAATTTTATGATGTATAGATTTTTTATTATGAATTTTTGAAGTTCTTGTAATTAAATTCGTAATTAAATAATCATATATATATAAATTGTAAGTATGTATATATATATATTTGCTGCTATTGCTTGCATGTGTGTTGAATGTTATACTGATGTTGGGTCTTTGATTGGTTGGATAAATTGGTTAAATTTGAATTTGGGGACTGAGTTTGTAGTATGATGGTTGAATATTTGTGTGTTGATGGTTGCGAGTGAATTGATAAGGATTTAGAGTGGTAATTAAATTGGAAATCGTGTAAACATAACTGTCGTAACGCCCGTTTGCATATAGACTGTTGTACTTTGTATTCGTAGCAGAAATCTCACTGATCACACTGTAACCTTGCCATGTTTAGCTAGATCATGTCGTAAGCTTCGTTTTGGTATGTTGTTCACTTAGATCCGATGTACGGTTTAGGAGAAACGACCGTTTTAAGTTAAGGCATTTTGCGAACGAACCTTTACCCCTCGCTTTATATTGAGACCTTGTTTAAGGCCTTTAAAAGACTAATTGGAATATGAAACAATTATGTTAGGTGGATTAGGAAGCTGGTAAAATACTCGCGAAAGAGTCGCCTTAAAACATTTAACGGTTAATTTTATAAAAATGGTGGAGCCGAGGGTACTCGAGCGACTTATGTAAATCGTTAAGCGCAAAAGTGGACGTTAGGGTCTAAGTGGATAAAGTCTAGTTTCTTAACCGACCGTGGTTTAATTCCGGCTTATGTTATTGTTCATAGGTTACCGGACCCACTCTGAGCTTAATTCTACCCCGGAACACTCAAGCAAATTTTCTACCCGTTATACTATTGTTGTGATGTAATATATTGATGCATTATCTTGAGATAAGTGCATGGTTATTATTAGCAAGTCTTGCGATATATTGGAGCATGTTGATATGATATATATATATGCATGCCTGTTTCATAATCTTGATATTTCATTGCCGATTCAATTGTTATAAACTGCATAATACCTATGCTAGAGATAGACATTATTTGCGTATACCCTTAGTATAGGGGACCCAAAGTTGAACATTTTCCTAAAACCGGGAGGCGAGGTTCCTGAGTATATTATATAGTTTTCTATAACTATCAATCGAATAAAGTATATTCGATAGTTTTGAATAATAATCAAACTTATTTTCGATTATTCAAATAAAGATCTTACTTTCGTATAAGTATATCTTTTGTTATTTATTATACGTTTCAAGTATGAGTTTTAAAACTTCTACTTCATTTGTTTTTATAAAGATCATCCTTTATGGGAATATTATTTAAATAATAATATTCAGATATTTTTTAACATATCGGGACTGATTTATTTTATTAAATCATTATTACTCCAAATATTCTTAAAAATGTTTTCGAGTCTTCAAAATGATTTTTAAAGTTCGAGCGGATCCCAAAACTCATTTTCAAATTTAAGATCTTCCTTTCGAAGGGGATTTAAATACTCGCTCAAAACCTAAGGGATCTGGCTCCGTGGTGTATTTTTGGCGCAACGAAGTTGCTAATTTGATAAAAAGCGTTTGATTACTTGCCCAACGTTCGGGAAGTAAGCCCAATCAAAATGCGTTGGCATAGGCATCATGGGCTCAGTGGGAATCCATCAAAGTGTAAGTGACTCAGTGGGAGTCCATCAAAGCGTAAGTGGCTGAGTGGCAGTCCAGCATAAGGTCCCAATGCGGCCAGGGTAACGACCAGTGGGGAATTCTTCCATCTACTAGTAGAAAAGGTGACTTAATTGGTATCTTTGCCTGATCAGCAAGATATCAGGTTTATGCCAAGGTTTTCTTCTTTCCAAATTTATTGGATATTACAACTCTGTTTATACATTTCATGATAGAGGTTTTCAAGGAGTGTATGAGATATATATATATATATATGTATATATATAGGTGTATATATATATCGGGACTTGATGAAGTATCTCGTAACTTCATTTCTTTCAAATGATATTTCAAAGATTGAATCTATTCAAGTCTTATCTTGTAGTCTCATTTATGTGATGAACTTTTGAAACTGATTATACCTTGAACGGTGGTAGTTCAAGTAGTATTCAGAAAAGATATAAGTATATTGGAGTATCTTGTAACTTCATATTTTCAATTTCTATCTAGTTAATGATTATCTTATGCATGACAAAGATTTTCAGAAAAATATTGAGACAAGGTTAGATATATGAGATCACATTGCAATGATATTCTTATACAGTTATAAACTGGAAATCTGTGTATATTATGCATGGAAGAGGATTTCCAAGAGTTTAAAAGTATATATACATATATACTGATTATTTTACAACTTGGTCGCGATAAGATATCAAACTTGGTTCATTTCTTCTTGACCAAGACTTTTATGAGTACTGTGAGAATGCTCATATATTGTTAATTCTTATACATGTTATTTCGGTGGGCTTGTTGCTCACCCTTGCTTTATTATTTCATCACACAACAACAGCTAGACAAGATGAACAGGACCACGCTCCCAATTCGTGAGTGGATAGGAAATATTCCGCAATTTCCTGTAGGCGTTGATGCCGTTGTAGCTGAGGTAGGAACTACCAATAGGATAGGTTTTCAACTTTTGATGTACCAGATTTATGTATATTTATGAATTTTAATAATGGCAAAGAATATGTAAATTTATTCAGAAACCCCTTTTGAGGTGTAATGACTTATAATTGTGGAATAAAATGACTTGTGTTATTTTTGGTATTCATCTCTGAGACTATAACTTGTGGTGTGTATAATATGGGGTCACAATACACAGTAGTTGGTTGTTTATTAAGATTAAGTGTTATTAAGGGAAATGGAACGCGTGACAACCCGGATCCCCGACCCCGGATTTGGGGGTGTTATAGAAATGGTATCAGAGCTAAGCGTTATAAACCTCAGATATGATGTGTCGTTAAAATAATAAATTCACTAAGATAATAAGAACTCTTGCCAAGTTCATAGTCGGACTACCTAACATAGTACTGACAGTTAAAACCCTTACGGGAACCCTTATAAATATCATGAGAGTAACATAGATCGTTATCGTATAAGGTAGCGGGGCACCAAATCCTAAAGTTCAAGAGCAACAACACCATGATGTTTTACTACATATTGGGGATCAGATTGTGGATCCAATGGAGCACCCTAATGAGGGACCAGATGATGTTCATATTGAGGATGTAGCGGTTGAGGATGTTGTCCTAGAAGGGATTATTATTGAGGAGGATCCCGTGGAGGATCCTGACAAGAATGAAGAAAGGACCGCTGAGGAATTGATGACCGTAGTTAGGGCGACTACCAGAGGTAGGATTGCCCGGTTACTACCATAGGTTTGTTCAAGTTTGCAAAGATAGCAGCACTTTAACGCGGCTTACTCGTAAGATTGAGAAGTTCGAATGGACAGAGAAATGCAAGAACGACTTCCAAAAACAGAAGAAAACATTGGTGACGACCCCTATATTGGCGTTGCCGGATGGAAAAAGAGATTTTATGATTTATAGTTACGCTTCACACAAGGAATTAGGATGTTGTCCTAGAAGGGATTATTATTGAGGAGGATCCCGTGGAGGATCCTGACAAGAATGAAGAAAGGACCGCTGAGGAATTGATGACCGTAGTTAGGGCGACTACCAGAGGTAGGATTGCCCGG
Source organism: Apium graveolens (assembly GCF_009905375.1). Lineage (NCBI taxonomy): Eukaryota > Viridiplantae > Streptophyta > Magnoliopsida > Apiales > Apiaceae > Apium > Apium graveolens. The sequence continues at coordinate 61,208,805 of NC_133648.1, read as the reverse complement.
TTACTACCATAGGTTTGTTCAAGTTTGCAAAGATAGCAGCCCTTTAACGCGGCTTACTCGTAAGATTGAGAAGTTCGAATGGACAGAGAAATACAAGAACGACTTCCAAGAACATAAGAAAACATTGGTGACGACCCCTATATTGGCGTTGCCGGATGGAAAAAGAGATTTTATGATTTATAGTGACGCTTCATACAAGGAATTAGGGTACATTCTTATACAGCGTGAAAGGATGATCCCTTACGTGTCAAGACAATTTAGGAAATATGAAATTCGATATCCTACCCATGATCTTGGGCTCACGGTAATAGTTTTTCCCTATAGATTGGAGGCACTACTTGTATGGAGAGAAGTGCGAGATTTACACAAACCATAAGAGCTCTAGTACATTTTCACGCAGATAGAGCTCAACATGCACCATAGGAGGTGGTTAGAGCTAATCAAGGATTACGATTATGAGATTCTTTATCATCCAAGAAAAGCCAATATAGTGGCTGACGCCCTTAGTAGAAAGGAGAGATTCAAGATAATAATGTCTTCGGAAGAGTTGATAAGAGATTTCGAGAAAATGGAAATAGAAGTGAAGGTAACCGGAGTCGGTACTGAAAAGCTGTTTGAGATTGTAATACAGCCCGAATTATTGGAAAAGATCATATTGTGCCAAGAAAAAGTGATGAATGAAGACAGAGAGACAATGAATAGAAAAGAGATTAATACCGAGAAAGATGATAAGGGAATAATAAGGTACTCCTACAGAATTTGGGTTCCAAATGTTCAAAAGCTTAAGGACGGGATCTTAGATGAAAGCCATAGTTCGACGAATAAGATTTAGGGAAAACCCTGAATATGATAGTCAGGGTGGTCGCCATCAAGAAAGAAGGAACCCATAACATAATGAAGTGGAAAACAAGGATTTTAACGTATAAGATAACCCCGATAATGGGAGAAGGATGAAACATTTCATACTGAGAAAACAAAAGTCGAGCAAGATAAGGAAAACCAGGACGGTACTCCTATGGGGCAATTCATATACCTTCCTAAAAAACTTATACTTTTACCCCCAACCACCACCCTGAGGAAACAATGCGGTGGGAAATTCTTTCAGGACCTTTAAGTCATTAAGCTCTCAGAGTTCTAAGGAACAAGTTGACCCAGTCGAGGCAAGAGCCTGGCTAAAGGAAATAGAGGAATCATTTGAGATTCTAAATGATTGATGAAGCGCAAAAGACTGTTTTTATCACTTACCTTCCTAAGAGAGAGGCCACCCGTTGGTGGAAGGCTAAGGAAGATAGAGAGATAGTGTAGAAGTTTTAAAACCAGGCCGGAGGCGGACAAGTATGATGAATCATGAATCTAGGTTGTGAAAGTCGTTAAGGTTCATCTGAAGGACACAAATCCAGAATGACGGGATGTTTGAAATCAATGCTTATGTTGTGTTGGTTCATGAAATGGTTGCAATAGAAATGAAAATAAAAGACTGAAAGGGGAAGGAGTATAAAGGGATATAAAGAAAATAGAGTTGAGAAGTGATAAGGGAGTTAGGTATGTGAAACCCTAAGAAACCCTAGCAAAAAATATAGAGAAGTGTGTCATCATCAGCGCGATGGTGACTGATCATGAGATAAAGTCAAGGTTTGAAGGCGTAAGCGATACGTATAATTAATCCCCTTTAAGTTGAGAGTATTTGATGAAACTTTGAGATAGACTGATGGATTAATAAGGAAACACGGATGGACTGAGGAGACAGGATAACAAGAAATTAGGAAAGTGGGATGAAGGAAGTGACCATCAAGAATGTAAAGTGTATGTAAGTTCGGTGGCTTGATACCCAGAGAGGGAGATGCCAGGTATAAAAGATATCCCGACATTGAGATGATGGTTGAGATAAATAATGGAGATAAATTAATAGTTAGAACTAAAAAGTTCACATTGAACACGACCAATATCTTCCAGAACATCCTTGTTATCATTACCAAATCAGGAAATAAAATCGGATAACCATTGTTATATTTTGGAGGCCATATGGATTGACCTCGGCTTGAATAAGGATGCTATTGTAAAATTTGGTATAGACTATCGAGGTGGGAATGATTGAATAAGATAATCTATCAAGGATATATGACTTGATTTATCCATGGAAGGATGCAAGTACCTTTTTAAAGGTGGAATTAAGGATATAACCTCGATAACTTGAGATGAACCCTAGGGGAATGCATAAGGTTGGCATTTCACCCTTTATAGGGATGGTATGAGTTTTGACAGTATGAATTGGAAAGGATTAAGGTAACAACAACCTTTAAGGATCAATGGAGAAATTTTTTAGAAGTATATAGAAAATGGTTCTAGTATTAGTAAATGGTATTTTGATATGCCCTGTATCTAGGGAATACAGGAGGAACGATTCAAGGATAACCTTAGAGGTCTTACAAAGAGAAAGGTAATATTCAAAGTTCTGAAGAATAGAAATTTTGATAAAGGAAATATGACGTAATTATAATAATGTCAGGTGGGCATGTGTTGAACCATAATAAAGTATAGATCGACCCAACGAAGGTCGAGATTGGTGAAAACAAGAAGGACCCAAGATAAGAGACGTCCTAAGTATGATCGAGAGTCAGTCGTGACAATGTTAACCTCTAAAGACCGAGGCAATAACTTATGGAAAAATGGTGATATTTTTTTTCCTCACCAAAGCTTAATGAAGAGCATTTTCACACAAGTAGTGATTGGAAATGAGGTAGAAAATTTAGTTGAAGATCTGAAAGGCATATGTCATAGCCTACTCGTTTATTCGAGTATTTAACTCAACTCAAATAAGAATGTAATAAGTAAATAGTGGATCAAGCATCAGAGAGATCTCACAAAGTAACATCTGTCAAAGAATAAAGAAACATTGTTCATCTGCAGACTTGAAGATTCACTGGAAGAAGTTCAAGAATTTGATCATGCCTCAGTGATGTAAATCAAGATCGTGGATTCAATCAAGTGACAGAGATCTCGTCAAGGTATCATTTATTACAAGGATTCAATCAGAACAACAGAGTCAAGACATGAAGAAACGTCACGAAAGTTAGTCACTCATGAACCAGACAGTACATCGAGTGTCAGCATTGAAGTGACGGAATTGATTCATAAGTCTCAGTGACTTTCAGAAGATTGTCAGAAGAATGGTTGTTGCTCAGCGTTAGTATTAATTCTCCATTAATTAATTAAGTCATATAATTTAATTAAGAAAATAAATTATATCTGCAAGGATTAATTTATTAATTAATTGAATTAAATTGATTAATTAATTTAGAATTAATATTAAGGAATTACAGAATTTTAATTGGTTTAAAATCTATTTAAATTGAAACAAGGCAAACTGATTGTATTAGTATGACAATCGGTATGACAATCAATAGTCATACCGAAAGTCATGCTAATTCATTTAATTGTCTTGTTAGAATTTTTATTAGATTAAAAATCTGTTATCAATCTTTGCAAGACAATCTGAATTGTACTTGTGTAACAATCGGTATGACAATCAATTGTCATACCGAAAGTCATGCTGGTTCAAAGGATTGTCATTGCAGTTCATTTGCATTCGGCTGTTTACTTAAAAAGAAACAAAAGAAGCAGAAGTGAACATCATCCAACTATTCAGCAATCAAACAGAACACACCACAAGAACAAAAGAAAAAGCAGCAGAAAAATATTTCATCTATTCTGCAACTTCAAGATCAATTTTCTAGATTGTAAAGTTAAATCCAATCAACTAGAAATACTTATCTTGTTCTTGTATATCTATCTAGCGGATTAAAATCCCTAGAACTTAATCTCAAATCGCTTTTAGCATTTGATCTTTTAATTACAAAAATAGAAAAAGTTCATGTCGAATTTATTCTAAATTTGTAATAATTGATTTGAGATTAATCCCTTGTAACCGATACCGTAGTTGTAACACCTTTCAAGTTTAATAAAAGTTTTATTTAACTTGAATTTTGTTTCACAATTTTATTCCGCATTTTATTCGACGAAACGGTATTGTTTGCATTCAACCCCCCCTTCTACAAACAAATTGGGACCTAACAATTGGTATCAGAGCCTTCTGATTAACGTACAAATCAAGATCCTAGACTTTTGTGTTTCTTTCACTTCTTGAATTTTTATTCACTCAAAAATTCATAATGACTACACAAAAAGTTGGAACCGTTAAAATTCCACTTTTCGATAAAGAAAATTATGTGATGTGGAAGAAGAAGA